>NC_064857.1:111886713-111991713 GCF_024139225.1 Suncus etruscus | reverse complement strand
TTATTTTTAATATTTTTATAAATATTTATTTAAGCATGATTACTAGCATGTTTGTAGTTGGGTTTTAGTCATAAACAGAATATCCCCCTTCACCAGTGCAATATTCCCATCACCATTACCCTCCTCCTACCCCACCGCTGCCTGTATTCTCGACAGGCATTCTACTTCTCTCATTCTTTAACATTGTTATGCTAGCTATTGGTGTAGTTATTTCCCTAACCACGTTCACCACTCTTGGTGGTGAGCTTCAAATTGTGAGCCAGCTGGTCCTTCTGGCCCTTCCAGCCCTTGACTCTATTGTCTCTGGACCTTATTACAGTAATGTCTTTAATTTTTCTTAAAACCCATAGATGAGTGAGACTATTCTGTGTCTATCTATTATGCATTGGTGGTTTTTGGGTTCTTAGGTTATATCCCTAGGAGTGATTTTGCTGGATCATACAAAGCTCAATTTTTAGTTTTTGAGGAATATACATATTGTTTTCCAAAAAGGCTGGGCCAGTCTACATTTGCATCAGCAATAAATGAGAGTTTCTTTCTCATTGCGTCAGCACTGGTTGTTTTTGTTCTTTGTGCCAGTCTCTGTGGTGTAAGATGGTATCTCATTGCCCTTGTTATTTTGATTTGCACTTCTTTGTCAGTAACTGATACACAAAGTTATTTTCATATATCTATTTGCCTATCAGCATGTCTTCTTTGAAAATGTTTTTTGTTCATTTCTTCTCCCTATTTCTGCATGGGATTGATGTTTTTTCTTGTTAAGTTTTTGCTAGTGGCTTTAAAATAGTTTGGATAGTAACCCTTTGTTTCAGGTGAGTTGTGTGCAAATATTTTTGACAAGTCTGCAGGGGTGTATTTTCATCCTTATCATTGGTGCTTTTGCAGTGCATGAGCTACTTAATTTGGTGCAATCTCATCAATTCACTCTTGACTCATTTTGAAACTCCTGACTCTCAAGAGGACTGTGGCCTTTTTCCAACTCAAAATAACATTTTGTTAAGGAGAGTGACAGAAAAGATGGTAAAGGGAGATCAGATTCTTGCTTTAATCCTTTCAAAACATTGAATCAGTTCTGACACACCATCCTTTTCCAAGGTTTAGAAAACTGAATTTGTTTTAGACTAGATTGTGATTGACAACCCCACAGGAACATTAGCAAACAGTTAAATACTAATTAGGCAAGTCTTTGCTAATCTTCCAGCTGTCAAAGACAGAGATAGAAATAAAAACCTCAATTAAACCTTAGTTGGTCCCTGAGGAGGGGAGGTCAGAGGGGAGTATTCAGTCAACTGTGAGGGTATGTAAGCAGTGTTCCAATGAATAATCACAAAAAATTCAAATGTTCCTTTACTTGTTTAAAGGACATTATTTTAACATAAAACCTCTCCTTTGCCATTTAACTTTTTTCAAACTCCTCATTATGTAAACATTCCTCCTGATTTTTAGAATAAAATTAAAAAACTGGCCCTTGACTTTGTCCCTATTCATTTCTGTTGTATTTGTTTCTTCCTCCTCCCCCTTCTGCTCACAAGTTGAAATAGACTTTGGGTACATAAAATCTGGGAAGAGAGTAGTAAAGAACCAGACAGAGACAAAGTGGCTGTAAAAGGTGGTGGTCATAGTTAGAATAAGGGGGTGTAGGCTGAGGAGATTAGCTGAGGAGACTGTATTCTATAAACTAAATTAGACTATGCAAAATGCTTTCAACTAACGTCTGTGGGCTGGCCCACTATACCAAACTTCGCTATTTCTAATAGTGAAGATTTCTAATTTTTCAAATTAGCCCACTATTGTATCTCAAGATATTGGTTCCATTGAAATCATGACAACTACCTATACACTAAAGGTTTCATGACTGTGAAAAGCTTTTCTTTGACTCCATGATACATAGGTAAAGAGGGGTTGGGTAGTGTCCTAACTTTTTAAATATTTCTCACTGGTATTTAGAAGTTTCCAAGGCTCTAGGAATAGCGATAAAAAATAATACTATAATAGATTAAAATATGTAGTATCAACTAAGAGAGAATCTTTTTTCAATATAGGTTCTTGGAACTCCAATTCATAACTCATGATTAGAAAATCCAGGGTACAAGTCCCAGAATCTGTACTTAACTCTTCTTCCAGAGATGTACCTTAAAATTTGAACAGCATGGGGCCGGCTTGGTGGCACTAGAGGTAAGGTGTCTGCCTTGCCAGCGCTAGCCTAGGACGGACCGCAGTTCGATCCCCCGGCGGCCCATATGGTCCCCCAAGCCAGGCGCGACTTGTGAGCGCATAGCCAGGAGTAACCCCTGAGCATTACCGGGTGTGGCCCAAAAAACCAAAAAAAAAAAAAAGAAAAAAAAAGAAAAAAAATTTGAACAGCACTGTCATGAAATGGCTAATAACTTCATATTAATAGCAAATTATAATTTTTTATGATTACTTACATTCCTGCATTCCAATAATTGGATAACTAAGTTCTTGGGTTTTCTTGAAAGCAGGCACATCATTAGAAATAAATTTTGCCTTTTGAATTTTTGTTACTGTCACTTTTCTTTCTTTTATCACATAGTAATTTAGGGTTGACAAATTATGGTCTTTGATCCTAATCAGTCACAACATATATTTGTATAAGCCATGAACTAAGAACAGTTTTTATGTGACTGTATAGTACATACATGTCTTTCAGATTGCCTCTTAGAAGCAATCTGTACCTTTATTAAAAGCTATTAATAATTCCTACCATAGACTCAGAAATACACCATCCAGCTGCTCTATAGAAGTAAGTAAAATACTGATTTATGCAACAACTAGGGGAAATGTATGAAATATGGGAAGAAGAGGATTCAGGGTCAGAACTCCTGCAAGATCAGCCTCAGTTACAAGGAAGCAGCTCCCCAGAAGAAAGTCACAGCTAAAAGATCCATGGGGGGACCCATGAAGTGTTCCAATAGACGAACTCTGAACATTGCTTTCTCCAGAGCCTGAGATGTAAAGGACTGAAGGGAGCAGTTGCTATCCTGTATATCCACCCATCACTTCACCCTGTAACAGCTTAGACTCCTAGCTGTCTTAGCATCTGCTTCCAGAGCACCCATGCTTTGACAAGAATTTTGAGTGAAACTTTAATTGTATTATTAATAGTAGGCACAACTACATTATTATAAAGCTTTGAGAGAAGTGTCCATAGTTCACAGTTATGTAAAAACTTGTCTATAAATGTAGCCAGGGATGTATAGAGCACATGCTTTTCAAACAGATGACCTGGGTTTGAATTCACACAAGAAAACATTTGCTTAGATTTCAGGTAGATATTCCTAATTTCTTTAAGGAAACATACTACTATTTTGGAAAATAATTTTATTTATGAATTTTCTAAGAAGTGTGTTTTAAACTTGGTCATAAATATTTTGACTATTTATCATATTTTAAGAATGTGGGAAATGTAAAGAATTGCATTTAGTCATGTCTCACTATTAAAATATCCTTGCATTTTACACTTAAGTTTAGATAATGATATATAAAATTTTTTATATTTTATTTAAACACCTTGATTACATACATGATTGTGTTTGGGTTTCAGTCATGTAAAGAACACCACCCATTACCAGTGCAACATTCCCATCACCAATGTCCCAAATCTTCCTCCTCCCCACCCAACCCCTGCCTGTACTCTAGATGAGCTTTCTATTTTCCTCATACATTCTCATTATTAGGATAGTTCAAAATGTAGTTATTTCTCTAACTAAACTCATCCCTGTTTGTGGTGAGCCTCATGAGGTGAGCTGTAACTTCCAGCCTTTCTCTCTTTTGTATCTGAAAATTATTATTGCAAGAATGTCCTTCATTTTTCTTAAAATGACGTATTTCACTCAGCATAATAGATTCCATGTACATCCATGTATAGGAAAATTTCATGACTTCATCACTCCTGACAGCTGTGTAATATTCCATTGTGTATATGTACCACAGTTTCTTTAGACATTCATCTATTGAAGGGTATCTTGGTTGTTTCCAGAGTTTTGCTATGGTAAATAGTGCTGCAATGAATATAGGTGTAAGGAAGGGATTTTTGTATTGTATTTTTGTGTTCCTAGGGTATATTCCTAGGAGTGGTATAGCTGGATCCTATGGGAGCTCGATTTCCAGTTTTTGGAGGAATCTCCATATCGCTTTCCATAAAGGTTGAACTAGACGGCATTTCCACCAGCAGTAGATAAGAGTTCCTTTCTCTCCACATCCCCGCCAACACTGCTTGTTATCATTCTTTGTAATGTGTGCCAATCTCTGTGGTGTGAGGTGGTACCTCATAGTTGTTTTGATTTGCATCTCCCTGATGATTAGTGATGTGGAGCATTTGTTCATGTGCTTTTTGGCCATTTGTATTTTTTCTTTGTCAAAGTGTCTGTCCATTTCTCCTCCCCATTTTTTGATGGGATTAGATGTTTTTTCTTGTAAAGTTCTGTCAGTGCCTTGTATATTTTGGATATTGGCCCCTTATCTGATGGGTATTGGGTAAATAGTTTCTCCTACTTAGTGGGTGGCTCTTGTATCCTGGGTTCTATTTCCTTTGAGGTGCAGAAGCTTCTCAGCTTAATATATTCCCATCTGTTAATCTCTACTTTCACTTGCTTGGAGAGTGCAGTTTTCTCCTTGAAGATACCTTTAGTCTCAATGTCCTGGAGTGTTTTGCCTAGTGTTCTATATATCTTATGGTTTCAGGTCTGATATCGAAGTTTTTAATCCATTTAGATTTTACTTCATACATGATGTTAACTGGGGGTCTAAGTTCATTTTTTTGCAAATGGCTAGCCAGTTGTGCCAACACCACTTGTTGAAGAGGCTTTCTTGCTCCATTTAGGATTTCTTGCTTCTTTATTAAAAATTAGGTGACTGTATGTCTGGGGAACATTCTCTGAGAATTCAAGTCTATTCCACTGATCTGAGGGCCTGTCTTTATTCCAGTACCATGCTGTTTTGATAACTATTGCTTTGTAGTACAGTTTAAAGTTGGGAAAGTAATTCCTCCCATATTCTTTTTCCTAATGATTGCTCTAGCTATTCGAGTGTGTTTATTGTTCCAAATGAATTTCAAAAGTGCCTGATCCACTTCTTTGAAGAATGTAATGGGTATCTTTAGAGGGATCGCATTAAATCTGTACAATGCTTTGGGGAGTACTGTCATTTTGATTATATTAATCCTGCCAATCCATGAGCAGGGTATGTGTTTCCATTTCCGCATGTCCTCTCTTATTTCTTAGAACAGAGTTTTATAGTTTTCTTTGTATAGGTCCTTCACGTCTTTGGTCAAATTGACTCCAAGATATTTGAATTTGTGTGGCACTATTCTGAATTGGGTTGTTTTCTTAATGTTCATTTCTTCCTTTTTCCTATTGTTGTATAGAAAGGCCATTGATTTTTGTGTGTTAATTTTGTAGCCTGCCACCTTGCTATATGAGTCTACTGTTTCTAGAAGCTTTTTTTGTAGAGTCTTTAGGGTTTTCTAAGTAAAGTATCATGTCATCTGCAAGCAGCGAGCCCTTGACTTCTTCCTTTCCTATCTGGATTCCCTTGATATCTTTTTCTTGCCTAAACTCTATAGCGAGTACTTCCAGTACTATGTTGAATAGGAGTGGTTAGAGAGGACAGCATTATTTTGTGCCAAAATTTAGAGGGACAGCTCTTAGTTTTTCTCCATTGAGGATAATATTTGCCACTGTCCTGTGGTAGATGGCCTTCACTATATTGAGAAAGGTTCCTTCCATTTCATCTTGCTGAGAGGTTTGATCAAGAATGGGTGTTGGACCTTATCAAATGCTTTCTCTGCATCTATTGATATGATCATGTGATTTTTATATTTTTTGTTGTTGATGTTGTGTATTATGTTGATAGATTTACGGATGTTAAACCAGCCTTGCATTCCTGGGATGAAACCTACTTGATTGTAGTGGATCATCTTCTTAATGAGGCATTGAATCCTATTTGCCAGGATTTTGTTGAGGATCTTTGCATCTGCATTCATCAGCAATATTGGTCTGTATTTTTCTTTTTCGTAGCATCTCTGTCTGGTTTAAGTATCAAGGTGATGTTGGCTTAATAAAAGCTATTTGGAAGTGTTCCTGTTTTTTCAATTTCATGAAAGAGTCTTGCCAGGATTGGTAGTAGTTCCTCTTGGAAAGATTGAAAGAATTCATTAGTGAATCCATCTGGGCCTGGGCTTTTGTTTTTGGGCAGATATTTGATTACCGTTTTAATTTCATCAATGGAGATGAGAGTGTTTAGATATGCTACATCCTCTTCCTTCAACTGTGGAAGACTATAAGAGTCCAAGAATTTATCTATTTCTTCCTGGTTCTCATTTTTAGTGGCATAGAGTTTCTCAAAGTAGTTTCTGATTACCTTTTGAATCTCTGTCATATCAGTAGTGATGTCTCCGTTTTCATTCCTAATACGAATTTCTCTTTCTCTTTCTTTGTTAGTTTTGCCAGTAGTCTATTAATCTTGTTTATTTTTTTGAAGAACCAACTTCTGCTTTTGTTGATCTTTCAGATTGTTTTTTGGGTTTCCACTTCGTTGATTTCTGCTCTCAGCTTTGTTATTTCCTTCTGACTCCCTATTTTTGGTTCTTTTTGTTGAGCACTTTCTAATTCCATGAGCTGCGTCATTAAGCTATTCAGGTAGGCCCCTTCTTCCTTCCTGATGTGTGCTTGCAAAGCTATAAATTTTCCTCTCAGTACTTTTTGTGCTGTGTCCCATAAGTTCTGATAGTTTGTGTCTTTATTATCATTTGTTTCCAAGAAAGTTTTGATTTCCTCTTTGATTTCATCTCAGACCCACTGGTTATTCAGTATGAGGTTGTGTAACTTTCAGGTGTTAAAATTTTTCTTCTGTGTCCCTTTTGAATTCACATATAATTTCAGAGCCTTGTGGTCAGCAAAGGTAGCCTGCAAAATTTCTATCTTCTTGATATTATGGAGGTATGTTTTATGTGCCGGCATGTAGTCTATCCTGTAGAATGTCCCATGTATATTGAAGAAAAATGTGTATCCAGGTTTCTGGGGATGGAGTGTCCTATATATATCTAGTAGGCCTCTTTCATTTTTCTTCTCAGGTTTAGTATATTCTTGTTGGGTTTCAATCTGGTTGACCTATCCAGTGTTGACAAAGCCGTGTTGAGGTCCCCCACAATTATTGTGTTGTTATTGATATTATTTTTAACAATTGTCAACAATTGTATTTATTTTTCTGGCCCCTCATTCGGTGCATATATGTTTAGGAGAGTGATTTCTTCCTCCTGTATATATCCCTTGATTAATGCAAAACGTCCATCTTTGTCCCTTACAACTTTTTTTTTTTTATAATTTTTTTTTAATTTAAACACCTTGATTACATACATGATTGTGTTTGGGTTTCAGTCATAAAAGGAACACCACCCATCACCAGTGCAACATTCCCATCACCCAAGTCCCAAATCTCCCTCCTCCCCACCCAACCCCCGCCTGAACCCTAAACAGGCTCTACATTTCCCTCATACATTCTCATTATTAGGACAGTTCAAAATGTAGTTATTTCTCTAACTAAACTCATCACTCTTTGTGGTGAGCTTCCTGAGGTGAGCTGGAACTTCCAGCTCTTTTCTCTTTTGTGTCTGAAAATTATTATTACCAGGGTGTCTTTCATTTTCTTAAAACCCATAGATGAGTGAGACCATTCTGCGTTTTTTCTCTCTCTCTCTGACTTATTTCACTCAGCATAATAGATTCCATGTACATCAATGTATAGGAAAATTTCATGACTTCATCTCTCCTGACAGCTGCATAATATTCCATTGTGTATATGTACCACAGTTTCTTTAGCCATTCGTCTGTTGAAGGGCATCTTGGTTGTTTCCAGAGTCTTGCTATGGTAAATAGAGCTGCAATGAATATAGGTGTAAGGAAGGGGTTTTTGTATTGTATTTTTGTGTTCCTAGGGTATATTCCTAGGAGTGGTATAGCTGGATCTATGGGAGCTCGATTTCCAGTTTTTGGAGGAAACTCCATAACGCTTTCCATAAAGGTTGAACTAGACAGCATACCCACCAGCAGTGGATAAGAGTTCCTTTCTCTCCACATCCCCGCCAACACTGTTTATTCTCATTCTTTGTGATGTGTGCCATTCTCTGGGGTGTGAGGTGGTATCTCATCATTGTTTTGATTTGCATCTCCCTGATGATTAGTGATGTGGAACATTTTTTCATGTGTCTTTTGGCCATGTGTATTTCTTCTTTGTCAAAGTGTCTGTTCATTTCTTCTCCCCATTTTTTGATGGGGTTAGATGTTTTTTTCTTGTAAAGTTCTGTCAGTGCCTTGTATATTTTGGAGATTAGCCCCTTATCTGATGGGTATTGGGTGAATAGTTTCTCCCACTCAGTGGGTGGCTCTTGTATCCTGGGCACTATTTCCTTTGAGGTGCAGAAGCTTCTCAGCTTAATATATTCCCATCTGTTAATCTCTGCTTTCACTTGCTTGGAGAGTGCAGTTCCTCCTTGAAGATGCCTGTAATGTCCTGGAGTGTTTTGCCTATGTGCTGTTCTATATATCTTATGGTTTTGGGGCTGATATCGAGGTCTTTAATCCATTTGGATTTTACCTTTGTACATGATGTTAGCTGGGGGTCTAAGTTTAATTTTTTGCAAGTGGCTATCCAATTGTGCCAGCACCACTTGTTGAAGAGGCTTTCCCTGCTCCATTTAGGATTTCCTGCTCCTTTATCAAAAATTAGATGGTTGTATCTCTGGGGAACATTTTCTGAGTATTCAAGCCTATTCCACTGATCTGAGGACCTATCCTTATTCCAATACCATGCTGTTTTGATAACTGTTGCTTTGTAGTACAGTTTAAAGTTGGGAAAAGTAATTCCTCCCATATTCTTTTTCCCAATGATTGCTTTAGCTATTCGAGGGTGTTTATTGTTCCAAATGAATTTCAAAAGTGTCTGATCCACTTCTTTGAAGAATGTCATGGGTATCTTTAGAGGGATGGCATTAAATCTGTATAAAGCCTTGGGGAGTATTGACATTTTGATGATGTTAATCCTGCCAATCCATGAGCAGGGTATGCGTTTCCATTTCCGTGTGTCCTCTCTTATTTCTTGGAGCAGAGTTTTATAGTTTTCTTTGTATAGGTCCTTCACATATTTAGTCAAGTTGATTCCAAGATATTTGAGTTTGTGTGGCACTATTGTGAATGGGGTTGTTTCTTAATGTCCATTTCATCCTTATTACTATGGTATATAGAAAGGCCATTGATTTTTGTGTGTTAATTTTGTAGCCTGCCACCTTGCTATATGAGTCTATTGTTTCTAGAAGCTTTTTGATAGAGTCTTTAGGGTTTTCTTAGTAGAGTATCATGTCATCTGCAAACAGTGAGAGCTTGACTTCTTCCTTTCCTATCTGGATTCCCTTGATATCCTTTTCTTGCCTAATCGCTATAGCAAGTACTTCCAGTGCTATGTTGAATAGGAGTGGTGAGAGAGGACAGCCTTGTCTTGTGCCAGAATTTAGAGGGAAGGCTTTCAGTTTTTCTCCATTGAGGATAATATTTGCCACTGGCTTGTGGTAGATGGCTTTCACTATGTTGAGAAAGGTTCCCTCCATTCCCATCTTGCTGAGAGTTTTGATCAAGAATGGGTGTTGGACCTTATCAAATGCTTTCTCTGCATCTATTGATATGATCATGTGGTTTTTATTTTTCTTGTTATTGATGGTGTGTATTATGTTGATAGATTTACGGATGTTAAACCAGCCTTGCATTCCTGGGATGAAACCTACTTGATCGTAGTGGATGATCTTCTTAACGAGGCATTGAATCCTATTTGCCAGGATTTTGTTGAGGATCTTTGCATCTGCATTCATCAGTGATATTGGTCTGTAATTTTCTTTTTTTGGTAGCGTCTCTGTCTGGTTTAGGTATCAAGGTGATGTTGGCTTCATAAAAGCTATTTGGAAGTGTTTCTGTTTGTTCAATTTCATGAAAGAGTCTTGCCAAGATTGACAGTAGTTCCTCTTGGAAAGTTTGATAGAATTCATTAGTGAATCCATCTGAACCTGGGCTTTTGTTTTTCGGCAGACATTTGATTACTGTTTTAATTTCATCAATGGTGATGGGGGTGTTTAGATATGCTACATCCTCTTCCTTCAACCGTGGAAGATTATAAGAGTCCAAGAATTTATCCATTTCTTCCAGGTTCTCATTTTTAGTGGCGTAGAGTTTTTTCAAAGTAGTTTCTGATTACCCTTTGAATCTCTGTCATATCAGTAGTGATCTCTCCTTTTTCATTCCTGATACGAGTTATCAAGTTTCTCTCTCTCTCTTTCTTTGTTAGGTTTGCCAGTGGTCTATCAATCTTGTTTATTTTTTCAAAGAACCAACTTCTGCTTTCGTTGATCTTTCGGATTGTTTTTTGAGTTTCCACTTCGTTGATTTCTGCTCTCAGCTTTGTTATTTCCTTCTGTCTTCCTATTCTTGGGTCCTTTTGTTGAGCATTTTCTAGTTCTATTAGCTGTGTCATTAAGCTACTCAGGTAAGCTCCTTCTTCCTTCCTGATGTGTGCTTGCAAAGCTATAAATTTTCCTCTCAGTACTGCTTTTGCTGTGTCCCATAAGTTCTGAGAGTTTGTGTCTTTATTGTCATTTGTTTCCAGGAACCTTTTTATTTCCTCCTTGATTTTATCTCGGACCCACTGGTTATTGAGCATGAGGCTGTTTAACTTCCAGGTGTTAAAGTGTTTCTTCTGAGTCCCTTTGGAGTTCACAAATAATTTCAGAGCCTTGTGGTCAGCGAAGGTAGTCTGCAAAATTTCTATCCTCTTGATCTTATGGAGGTATGTTTTATGTGCCAGCATGTAGTCTATCCTGGAGAATGTCCCATGTACATTGGAGAAGAATGTGTATCCAGGTTTCTGGGGATGGAGTGTCCTATATATATCCACTAGGCCTCTTTCTTCCATTTCTCTCCTCAGGTCTAGTATATTCTTGTTGGGTTTCAGTCTGGTTGACCTGTCCAGTGTTGACAAAGCCGTGTTAAGGTCCCCCCACAATTATTGTGTTGTTGTTGATATTATTTTTCAGATTTGTCAACAGTTGTATTAAATATTTTGCTGGCCCCTCATTCGGTGCATATATGTTTAGGAGAGTGAATTTTTCCTGCTCTACGTACCCCTTGATTAATATAAAATGTCCGTCTTTGTCCCTTACAACCTTCCTGAGTATAAAGTTTGCATTATCTGATATTAGTATGGCCACTCCAGCTTTTTTATGGGTGTTGTTTGCTTGGATAATTTTTCTCCAGCCTTTTATTTTGAGTCTATGTTTGTTCTGACTATTTAGGTGCGTTTCTGGTAGGCAGCAGAAGGTTGGATTGAGTTTTTTGATCCATTTAGCCACTCTGTGTCTCTTAACTGGTGCATTTAGTCCATTGACGTTGAGAGAAAGAATTGTCCTGGGATTTAACGCCATCTTTATTTCAAAATTTGGTGTGTCTTTTGGGTAGTTTTGTCTTAGATTAGGTCTTTCAGTTTTTCTTTTAAGACTGGTTTTGTGTCTGTGAAGTTTCTGAGCTGTTTTTTGTCTGTGAAACCATGTATTCTTCCATCAAACCGGAAAGTGAGTTTTGCTGGTATAGTATTCTGGGTGAAGCATTCATTTCATTCAGTCTTGTCACAATATCCCACCACTGCTTTCTGGCATTGAGTGTTTCTGGTGACAGGTCTGCTGTAAATCTCAGGGAAGCTTGCTTGAACATGATTTCCCCTTTGATCTTGCTGTTTTCAGAATTCTGTCTCTATCCGTGGGATTTGTCATTGTGACTAGGATGTGTCTTGGGGTGGTTTTTCTGGGGTCTCTTTTGGTTGGTACTCTTCGGGCATGCAGGATTTGATCACATATATTCTTTAGCTCTGGAAGTTTCTCTTTAGTGATGTTCTTGACCATTGATTCTTCCTGGAAATTTTCTTCCTGGGTCTCTGGGACTCCAATGATTCTTAAGTTGTTTCTGTTGATCTTATCATAGACTTCTATTTTCGTCTGTTCCCATTCTTTGACTAATTTTTCCATTGTCTGCTCATTTGCTTTAAGTTTTTTGTCCAATCTCTCCTGCTGTATGGAATTGTTATGTATCTCATCTTCCACAGCACCAAGTCTATTCTCAGCTTCTGATACCCTGTCCCAGAGCTTATCCATTTTTGTCATTCACTTCGTTTACTGACTTTTTCAGTCCTGTTAGTTGGCATGTTATTTCAGTTTGGAGTTTTGTCATTTCTGCCTTCATATTTTCTTGGTTCTTATTAGTGTTCTGTTCAACTCGATCCATGGTTTCTTGGAGTCTGTTGAGCACCTTCCATATTGCTAGTCTAAAGTCCTTATCTGAGAGGTTGATTAGTTGTTCAGTCATTATCTGGTCCTCAGAATTGTCATCTTCATTCTCTATGTCTGATGCTGGCCTGCGTTGTTTCCCCATTGTCACACTTGTATTGTGGGTTTTTCTACGTGTTGTGGTGGTATTCATTGTCTATATGATGTAGGCAGCACACTCCTCTGGCTCCTCCCTTTCTGGATGGACTGACTTGCCTCTAAGGGAGGGGAGTCCTCCGTGGATGAAGCCTCACACTGGGTCAAATCTTAGGCCCGAGCATGCAACAGAGAAGACAGTCCAGAGAGAAATGTTTGCTTCTGTGATATAGCACCATTCTTAGTGTGATTTTTCCTTCTTGTTGCAATGGAGTTCTTTCCTTAGAAAGAGTGCACGGCCGCGTAGCGAAGCTATAGCCTATATAGCTATAGGCTCCTCTGAGCCTCTTTTTGCCCCACTCGCAAGAGTTTCACGCAAGAGGACAGTAGACAGACATAGACAGGTCACACTCACAGTCTTTCACAGTTGGTCCCCACTGGGCCAGTGTACTTTCGCGGATTTTCCCCGCCTGGTGTCACACACAGGGAGCCAGCTCTTGCAAAGCTTAGCCGGTTTTTATGCTCTGAAGTCCCTCCCTGAAAATGGCGTCTGGGCGAGCGAGGTTTCTGGAGACTCTTTTTGCCCCACTCGCAAGAGTTTCACGCAAGAGGACAGTAGACAGACATAGACAGGTCACACTCACAGTCTTTCACAGTTGAGCCCCACTTGGCCAGTGTACTTTCGCGGATTTTCCCCGCCTGGTGTCACACACAGGGAGCCAGCTCTTGCAAAGCTTAGCCGGTTTTTATGCTCTGAAGTCCCTCCCTGAAAATGGCGTCTGGGCGAGCGAGGTTTCTGGAGACTCTTTTTGCCCCACTCGCAAGAGTTTCACGCAAGAGGACAGTAGACAGACATAGACAGGTCACACTCACAGTCTTTCACAGTTGAGCCCCACTTGGCCAGTGTACTTTCGCGGATTTTCCCCGCCTGGTGTCACACACAGGGAGCCAGCTCTTGCAAAGCTTAGCCGGTTTTTATGCTCTGAAGTCCCTCCCTGAAAATGGCGTCTGGGCAAGCGAGGTTTCTGGAGGCTCTTTTTGCCCCACTCGCAAGTGTTTCATGCAAGAGGACAGTAGACAGACATAGACAGGTCACACTCACAGTCTTTCACAGTTGAGCCCTGTCCCTTACAACTTACCTGAGTATACAGTTTGCATCATCTGATATTAGTATGGCCACTCCAGCTCTTTTATGGATGCTGTTTGCTTGGATAATTTTCCTCCAGCCTTTTATTTTGAGTCTATGTTTGTTCTTACTATTCAGTTGTGTTTCTTGTAGGCAGCAGAAGGTTGATTGAGTTTTTTGATCCATTTCGGCACTCTTTGTTTCTTAATTGATGCATTTAGTCCATTGACATTGAGAGAAATAATTGTCCTGGGATTTAATGCCATCATTATATCAAAATTTGGTGTCTTTTGGTCAGTCTTGTCTTAAATTAGGTCTTTCAGTTTTTCTCTTAAGACTGGTTTTGAGTTTGTAAAATTTCTGAGCTGTTGTTTTACTGTGAAACAATGTATTTTTCTGTCAAACCTGAAAGTGAGTTTTGCTGGGTACAGTATTCTTGGTGAAGCATTTATTTCATTGAGTTTTGTCACTATGTCCCACCACTGCTTTCAGGCCTTGAGTGTTTCTGGTGACAGGTCTGCTGTAAATCTCAAGGATGTTCCCTTGAATGTAATTTCTCTTTTTGATCTTGCTGCTTTCAGAATTCTGTCTCTATCTGTGGGATTTGTCATTTTGACTAGGATGTGTCTTGGGTATTTTTTCTGAGGTCTCTTTTGGTTGGTACTCTTGAGCATGCAGGAGTTGATCACATATATTCTTTAGCTCTGGAAGTTTCTCTTTAATGATGTTCTTGACCATTGATTCTTCTTGGAAATTTTCTTCCTGGGTCTCTGGGACTCCAATGATTCTTAAGTTGTTTCTGTTGAGCTTATCATAGATTTCTATTTTCATCTGTTCACATTCGTTGACTAATTTTTTCATTGTCTGTTCATTTGCTTTAATTTTTTTTCAATCTCTCCTACTGTATAGAATTGTTATTTATCTCATCTTCCACAGCACCAATTCTATTCTCAGCTTCTGTTAGCCTGTTGGAGAGCATATCCATTTTGTCATTCAACTCATTTACTGAGTTTTTCAGGCCTGTTATTTGACCTGTTATTTCAGTTTGGAGTTTTCTGATTTCTGTCTACATATTTTCTTGGTTCTTATTAGTGTTCTGTTCAACTCGATCTATGGTTTCTGTGAGTTTTTGAGCATCTTCTATATTTCTTGTCTAAACTCCTTATCTGAGAGATTGATTAGTTGATTGGCCATTTTCTGGTCATCAGAATTGTCATCTTCATTCTCTATGTCTGATGCTGGCCAGCGTTGTTTTCCCATTGTCACACTTGTATTGTGGGTTTTTCTTTTTTTTTTTTTTTTTGGTTTTTGGGCCACACCCTGTGACGCTCAGGGGTTACTCCTGGCTATGCGCTCAGAAGTTGCTCCTGGCTTCTTGGGGGACCATATGGGACGCCGGGGGATTGAACCGCGGTCCGTCCTAGGCTAGCGCAGGCAAGGCAGGAACCTTACCTCCAGCGCCACCGCCCGGCCCCTATTGTGGGTTTTTCTACGTGTTGTGGTGGTATTCATTGACTAAATGATGTGTCCAGCCACGCTCCTCTGGCTCTGCCCTTTCTGGGTGGGTCGACTTGCCTCCAAGAAATGGGAGCCATCCATGGATGAAGCCTCACACAGGATGAAATCTTAGGCCCCAGCACGCAGCAGAGAAGACAGTCCGGGGAGAAATGCTGTTTTTCCGTGATCCAGCTCAGTTCTTAGTTGATTTTTTCTTCTTGTTGCAGTGGCGTTCTTTCCTTAGAAAGAGTGCACAGCTGCATAGCGAAGCGGAGTGGCCATGCTCTTCTGGAGCCTTTGGGAGAGCGAATTTTTTGGGCCCTTTTTGACCCACTCCCAAGAGGTTCAGGAGACAGGACAGGAGACAAACATACACAGGCAAAACTCACAGTTTCTCACAGTCGGGCCCCACTGGGCCAGCGTAGATTTTCCCAGCCTGACGTCACAAACAGGTGACCTGCCTTCTGTGAAGTACTGCTTTTAGCTGGTTTTCACTTTAGGAAGCAGTTCCTTGGTGTTCTGGCCCCTTGAATGAGCCTCTGGGAGAGCAAATTTTCTGGACCCTTTTCGGCCCACTCCCAAGAGGTTCAGGAGACAGGACAGGAGACAAACACACACAGGCAAAACTCACAGTTTCTCACAGTCCAATATATAAATTTTATCTTACATTATTTGTATGTGCTCTTGGTACTTTAATTTATTAAATTAATTAATATAAGAATGTGATAACATAAGGGTACAGAATTATGAAAAATGGCAAGTAGGATACAGAAAATTTATGTAATCCAGAAACATCCCTCCACATTTCTCCTTTGAAGTCAAACCCTATCCTCACCTGGAAACCTTTACTAGCACTAATTTTTTTTTATATTTTTCTCTTTTTGTATTTTTTTGGGCCACCCAGTGACACTCAGGGGTTACTCCTGGTTATGCACCCAGAAATCGCTCCTGACTTGGGGGACTATATGGGACATAGTGGGGGATCAAATTGAGGTCTGTCCTGGGACAGCCACGTGCAAGGCAAACACTCTACCACTGCACTATCCTTCCAGCTCCATTTTTTATTTTCATTAGTTTATACTTTACAGTGCTATATAAATAAATAATAAAATAAATATATAATAAATAAATAATAAAAATGAATCTTTGGAATTATATAATTCCACTTTTATTCTTTTAAAATTTCCCCAATAGTTGCATGTTTCAGTATTTTTTCCCTTTTTATTGCTCAGTGCAATAAAGTGTTATCATTTATGACTGTACACTTTATCCATGGAAGGCCCTTGGAATTGTTCTGATTTATCCATAATATATAAAGCTTTTGTTCAATGTTAATCATTAAGTTTTGGTGAAGAGCTTTGTTTTTTCTGCAGTAAACAATTAAAGTGTAATTGCTCAGTTACTTTTTAAGAATATGCATGTATTGATATAATTTACTAGAGTATAGTCATGTATATACTAGAGACTATCTGTATACTAGAGACTATACTTGACATAAAAAACTGTTAAACTCTTCCAAAAAGACTGCTCCAATTTTAACCCAATTATCAATGAGACTTGGTATTACTTAAAATTTTTAATTTATTATAAATTAGGTACAAAAATTATATTAGTGCTGCTAAAGTATGTGGTATTGATATAAAAAGTTATTGCATCCCACCCACTCCAAAGGGTCCATGACCCTCCATCACTATCCTTCTGTCAACTATAGCCCAGTCTTCATTCTCTATCCCCTCTTAGTTTTGGTAATTGGTTTTTTTCCCTAAGGCCAAAAGTTTATGATTGTTCAATACTATTGTGTTTTTTTTTTTTTTTTTTTTTTTGTGGTTTTTGGGTCACACCCGGCAGTGCTCAGGGGTTACTCCTGGCTCCATGCTCAGAAATTGCTCCTGGCAGGCACGGGGGACCATATGGGATACAGGGATTCGAACCGATGACCTTTTGCATGAAAGGCAAACGCCTTACCTCCATGCTATCTCCAATTTTAACCCAATTATCAATGAGACTTGGTATTACTTAAAATTTTTAATTTATTATAAATTAGGTACAAAAATTATATTAGTGCTGCTAAAGTATGTGGTATTGATATAAAAAGTTATTGCATCCCACCCACTCCAAAGGGTCCATGACCCTCCATCACTATCCTTCTGTCAACTATAGCCCAGTCTTCATTCTCTATCCCCTCTTAGTTTTGGTAATTGGTTTTTTTCCCTAAGGCCAAAAGTTTATGATTGTTCAATACTATTGTGTTTTTTTGTTTTTTTTTGTGGTTTTTGGGTCACACCCGGCAGTGCTCAGGGGTTACTCCTGGCTCCATGCTCAGAAATTGCTCCTGGCAGGCACGGGGGACCATATGGGATACAGGGATTCGAACCGATGACCTTTTGCATGAAAGGCAAACGCCTTACCTCCATGCTATCTCTCCGGCCCCTTATCTTTCTATAATAACATCTTCCTATATTTGTTTTTCTTTCTTTGACTTATACTAAACATCATAGCCTATAGTTACATCTATGTTGTAGCAAACTGCATGGTTTTATCTTTTTTAAGCAGCTGCATATTATTGCATTTGTGGTGCATAATTCTTCATGTACTCATTTTGCAGTTAGATATTTAGGTCATTTCCATATAATGGCTACAGAAACAGCTGCAATGACCATAGATGTGCATATTTCTTTTCAAATCAATGTTTTTATGTTTCAGAAGCAGATGCCAGAACTTGGAGCCATTGTGTCATATGGGAGTCCTAGTCTTACTTTTATGAGAAATCTCTAGCTGTTTTCCATAGAGGCTGACCCAAGCAGCATTTCCACCAACACGGAAAGAGGGGTCCTTCCTCAACACAGCCCTGCCATCACTGCTTATTTTTAGTTCTTATTATGTGTGTCATTCTCAGGAGCATGAGGTGATATTTTATTAGTTTGATTTATGTCTTCTTAATAATAAACTGTGAGAAACACTGTTTTATTTATATGCATACTGACCATCCTATATCTGTTCATTGTCTCCTCTCCTCATTTTATTACAAGAGTTGTAAGTTTTTTTATATTGTTCAACTTTGTTATTGCTTTAAATTTTTCCTATATTAGCCCATTATCTAATCTATGGAATGTAAATATTTTCAACTATTCAAATAATTATCTTTTTATTTAAAGTTGAGTTTCTTTTACCATGTAAAATCTTTTAGATTTTTAATACATCTTTATTATAAGTTTAAACCAAAAGAAATAGGAATGACAAGAGAGAACAAGATTTTATCACTGAATACTGTGATGTGATTGCAGTAGTCTTACATCTGAAACTCAAGAGGAAACACTCCTTTTCCAAATCAGCTAAATGTGTGGCCCCCAAAATTAGGGTGTTTTTTTTTAATGCTGCACTCTCTTTTGTATTCTAATGATTAAGCACATTTTCTATTTAGCTGTATAATACAATGCCAAACTGGTTATACCAATGATATCACAGGACTATTGTGAACAGATAAATAAAGCCATATTTCTTTGGGGGGTGCAGCACGCCCAGCAGGCATCATTCCTGGTGGGCTCAGAGAGCGTATGAAGTGCAGGGGATGAAACTCTGCTATACTATCTCCAAACCCCAAACTAGATTTTTTAAGGCTGGGTTTTGAAGCAGAAGCCTCATACCCCAATCCCAAGGGATTGGGGAGACACTGGTTTGGGAGCAAATGCTGACACAGGAAATAATCCACACAGATTGAAAGGAATAAAACAGGTTCAGGCAATTCCCACCACAAGCCTTCCGTTCCTAGCAAGAGATACTAGCAGGCAGATCCACAAACTATGAAAACAAAACTGAAAACCGCTTCACCCTAAGACACAGGTCTTTATTGGGAAGAGAAAGATCTCTCGAGGTAGAGAACAGTTAAGGTAAGGAACTAATCCAATGGCACTTCTAGTCAATGAGCAACAAGCATCAGCAAAGAAGAATTATCCTGAATAGAATGAAAACTGATTACTCCAACAAGGCTCCACTTTACATCTTCTCATATGTCACTGTCCTCAAAAAGTCAGCTGTTGTCTGAACAACTCTGAAGTCATGCTCACATTGTGTTTTCGTGACAAACTCTTCTGTGGCAGGAACAGGCATGACGGAAAACTCAAAGTAGAGTCTCCAATTAATTTTTTAGGAATCCAGAGGGAGAGCTTTTAAAGTAAAAGAGTTTTTTTGGCAAACATATATTTTAATTAATATATTTATTTAAGCACTATGATTACAAACATGTTTGTAGTTGGGTTTTAGTTATAAAAAAGAACATCCCTGTTCACCAGTGCAACATTCCCATCACCAATGCCCCCCATCTTCTTCTTCCCCCACCCCCTGCCTGCAATCAAGATAGGCATTCTACTTCTCTCATTTACTACCCATTGTCATGATGATAGTTGTCAGTGTAGTTATTTCTCTAACTGAACTCACTACTCTTTGTGGTAAGCTTCATACTGGGAAGGACCAGCTCTCATCTCTATGTCTCTGGGTATTATTACAATAATGTCTTTTATTTTTCTTAAATCTCATAGATGAGTGAGACTATTCTGTATCCATCTTTCTTCCTCCCTCTAACTTATTTCACTCAGCATAATAATTTCCATGTCCACCCATGTGTAGGAGAATTTCATGACTTCATTTTTCCTGCTGTATAGTATTTCGTAGTGTATATGCACCGTAGTATCTTTAGCCACTCCTCTGTTGTCAGGCATCTGGGTTGTTTTCAGATTCTGGCTATTGTAAATAGCGCTGCAATGAATATAGGTGTGCGGAAGGTATTTTTGTATTATGTTTTATGTTCCTAAGGTATATCCCTAGGAGTGGTATAGCTGGATCATATGGGAGCTCAATTTCAGTTTTTTGAGGAATCTCTATATTGTTCTAAACATATTGTTATACTAGAGATTTTTTTCCATAAAAGCAATAATTTGTGGTTCTCAAAAATACACTTTCATCTAAGTATTGACTTTTTGTTTCTAGGTCTATTGGAATATTCCAGTATTATTTATTGACTGTCTTTAGGGTCTGTATTGATAGTAGTTTCTTTATTTCTGATGTTGATTATTTGAGTCTCTAATTTCTTTATTAACATGTTCTAGGTTTACCAGTAGAGTGTTGCCAAGAATCAATTATCCTTGGCTTTTTTTTTAACATGCTCTTTTTCTCTTTAAATCTCAGTGATATCTGCTCTAGTTTATCGCCTTCTTTTTTTATATGTGGGCAACTTTATTTTAGACATTATGCTAAATGCCTATTGACATCACATCTCAGCACTTCATCTTTATACTTTTAATCCTTTAATGGTTGTAACATGTTCTTTACCAATGCTGCCCTAGGCAAAATACATATTTTATATATTATTTTTGAGTTTCTGCATTCTTGAAAATTTTTCTCTGAAGGTCACACATGAAAGCAAATATAAAATTTAAATATATAAAAATCTAAAAATTTTAGTGGCAGTTTTTTCTTCAAATATCTATAAGTATTGTTTTGCCAACTTCTATAATTTTAGATAGAAATGTTCTGAGGCTACCCTTCTTTGTGTTCTAGCACAGACTGATTATTTCTCCTGATAACAAATATTTTCCCTTGTTTTATAATTCAACATTTATCCCCAAGTTGTGTGGTCCATTTCTCAATAATTTTTACTTGGAATATAGTGAGTTCAATTAATTTTCAGATTTTTCTTCAGTCCAGATAAATGGCATTTGATAATATGTGGGATTAGTACTTGGTGTAACTTTTGACAATGTACCCAGTCTAGTCTCTTCTTTGTAAATACCATCTGAATGGTTGTTTGCCATTTTCAATTCTTTGTATCTGTGGACTTCCCTTGGTTTTTATTGTGTTTATTTATTTTTTTGTAGTTTGAAATATCTTCTACATTTTTGGAAGTCTCTCAATTTCATATTTTCAAATTATATCTTCTATTTGAGTTTATTTTCTTTGGTATTATCCTAAGTATTCTTTGGTATTATCCTAAATATGCTAGTTCTTTACCTGTTATTGAATCTTTCAGTAATTTCCTAGTTTTCTGCTTTTCTGTTGAGTCAGTATTATATTGCTCTTTCCTCTTTGTTTTGCAAATAAATAAAGAACTGAATTGACTACTTTGCATATGAAGCCCTGGATTTAATATTGCAGTGCAAGGTCCCCTGAATACCTCTGGGAGCAACGCAAAGTACTGCACTGGGGAATAGTGCTGGGTGTAGGTTCACAGCCTTTAAAAACCAACTTGATATGGTTTTCATCTTTTTACTAAGTCATTGCGTAGAATAGAACCTGGCATATTATAGGGGTTCAATATCATTTTTTCAATGAATGGTGAGGAAAATGAGACCTTTCTAGATACTGATTATTTGAATTAATTTCCCCCTACTTTTATACTAGTTCCCATTTCTGATCTATAGCTATAAGCTAATTGGCATGCAGTTTCTAATCTAAGTCCTACATTTTCAATGAGTATTTCTCTTTATTAAGCTGAGATTTTTCCCTAAAATTTGGGAGGCATACCCAGTGATGCTCAGAGATTACTCAATAGCTCTGCACTCAGGAATTATTCCTGGTGGACTCAGGGTACCATATGGGATTTCAGGGATCAAACCCTGGTCAGCCACATGTAAGACAAGAGCCTTACCTATTGTACTATAGTTCTGGTCCATTCTCCCTAAATTTGATATACTCTAGAATTCAGGGGTCTCAAACTCGTGGCCCTTGGGCTGTTGGCAGCCCTCCGTACAACATTTTGTGGCCCTGCCCTAGAGGAATTTTGTTTTGTTTTGTTTTGTTTTGTTTTGTTTTAGTTGCTTGGGTCACATCCCCCATTGTTCAAGGCTTACTACTGACTTTGCACTCAAGGATCACCCCAACTTTGCCTCCTGCGGCCCCCAGGTAAATTGAGTTTGAGACCCCTGCGAGTCTAGATACTCTAAGTGGAGAGATTAATGAACAAATATACTTCCCATAACCGTCACTATCTTATTATGTCTGTGCATGTCTATAATGGTTTTGTTGGTACCACTTTGCTTATGTATAGTATTCAAATGAAAGTTTCTTGCCTAAACTTTGTACCTAAGTTATGCATTGTATTTGCCCTTTGACTATAGAGAGTGCAAAGAGGGAGAATAACAGTCTAGTTGTGTTAAGTCAGAGAAACATTTATGCGCGATTTCTAGATGACTGATGATACAGATTGGTGTTTCTAGCTCAATGACATAAGGTACAGTTTCATTCTGCCTTATCCTACATTACTGTACTACCTCTGTAACACCCCAGCAACAGCCATAAAATAGGTCCTCCCCTTTAAGAAAGACTTTAATCAGTTGTCATTGGCTGTACGTTTAATGGGGGGAGGATTAAAACCCCTCTCTGAGTGAGGCTTGAGGTGGGAATTGAAAGTGGAAATTGTAACATAGGAGCTGTAAGTGGCATTTGGGAAAGCTGTGGACTGTTTCTACTCCCAGCTGCGGCTTGCTTTGATTTCTATGGGACTCAGCTATATTTTCCTGGATGGTTTATTCTTTTACCTTATTTTTTATTTTTTTTTGGTTTTTGGGCCACACCCGGCGGTGCTCAGGGGTTACTCCTGGCTTTCTGCTCAGAAATAGCTCCTGGCAGGTACGGGGGACCATATGGGACATATGTTTGCAAGGCAAACACCACTGTGCTATCTCTCCAGGCCCCATCTTTTACCTTATTTATCTGTTCCTTGTACCTAGTCTCGATCTGACCTTACCCTGGCCCCAAACCCAGATCCCTCTTCCTATCTCTCTCCCTCTCTTGGCCTAGAGTTTGTCATAAAGTCCCTGGTCTCTCTACCTTCCTTGTTTATTAAATTAGGCTTAAAGAAAAGCATGTCAGGGCTGCTTGGCCTCCAGCAGGTCTAGGACCCTGCTGACTCTTGGAGTTCTGCATTTTCTCTTTTTTGATATTACTATTTAATAAATAAGATTGTTGAGCAGTAAGATCGGTATTAAACCCAGAAATTCTAGGTGACACTACTTGGATCTAGATTATGATTTCTAGTACATTTTTTACAGGTTTTTAGAGTATTTATTATTTTTGCAGTTAATACGTGCATAATAGAAAATGAGTAATAACAAGAAGCAAAGAACATAGTCACAATTACAATTACGTCTGACATGTCCTTCTAGGTCCTGTTTACCTATACTACTAAGCATTCATTTCTTTTGTTTGTTTGCCTTTGTTTCTGTTTTGGGGTCACACCTGGCAGTGCTCAGGGGTCACTCCTGGCTCCAGGCTCAGAAATTGTTCCTGGCAGGCTCGGGGGACCATGTGGGATGCCAGGATTCAAACTAGAGACCTTTGCCTGCAAGGCAAAAGCCTTATCTCCATGCTCTCTCACCGCCCCCCCCAAGCATTCATTTCTTTTTTTTTTTTTTTATTTAAACACCTTGATTACATACATGATTGTGTTTGGGTTTCAGTCATAAAAGGAACACCACCCATCACCAGTGCAACATTCCCATCACCAAAGTCCCAAATCTCCCTCCTCCCCACCCAACCCCCGCCTGTACCCTAAACAGGCTCTACATTTCCCTCATACATTTTCAATATTAGGACAGTTCAAAATGTAGTTATTTCTCTAACTAAACTCATCACTCTTTGTGGTGAGCTTCCTGAGGTGAGCTGGAACTTCCAGCTCTTTTCTCTTTTGTGTCTGAAAATTATTATTACAAGGGTGTCTTTCATTTTTCTTAAAACCCATAGATGAGTGAGACCATTCTGCGTTTTTCTCTCTCTCTCTGACTTATTTCACTCAGCATAATAGATTCCATGTACATCCATGTATAGGAAAATTTCATGACTTCATCTCTCCTGACAGCTGCATAATATTCCATTGTGTATATGTACCACAGTTTCTTTAGCCATTCGTCTGTTGAAGGGCATCTTGGTTGTTTCCAGAGTCTTGCTATGGTAAATAGAGCTGCAATGAATATAGGTGTAAGGAAGGGGTTTTTGTATTGTATTTTTATGTTCCTAGGGTATATTCCTAGGAGTGGTATAGCTGGATCGTATGGGAGCTCGATTTCCAGTTTTTGGAGGAAACTCCATAACGCTTTCCATAAAGGTTGAACTAGACAGCATACCCACCAGCAGTGGATAAGAGTTCCTTTCTCTCCACATCCCCGCCAACACTGTTTATTCTCATTCTTTGTGATGTGTGCCATTCTCTGGGGTGTGAGGTGGTATCTCATCGTTGTTTTGATTTGCATCTCCCTGATGATTAGTGATGTGGAACATTTTTTCATGTGTCTTTTGGCCATGTGTATTTCTTCTTTGTCAAAGTGTCTGTTCATTTCTTCTCCCCATTTTTTGATGGGGTTAGATGTTTTTTTCTTGTGAAGTTCTGTCAGTGCCTTGTATATTTTGGAGATTAGCCCCTTATCTGATGGGTATTGGGTGAATAGTTTCTCCCACTCAGTGGGTGGCTCTTGTATCCTGGGCACTATTTCCTTTGAGGTGCAGAAGCTTCTTAGCTTAATATATTCCCATCTGTTAATCTCTGCTTTCACTTGCTTGGAGAGTGCAGTTTCCTCCTTGAAGATGCTTGTAATGTCCTGGAGTGTTTTGCCTATGTGCTGTTCTATATATCTTATGGTTTTGGGGCTGATATCGAGGTCTTTAATCCATTTGGATTTTACCTTTGTACATGATGTTAGCTGGGGGTCTAAGTTTAATTTTTTGCAAGTGGCTATCCAATTGTGCCAGCACCACTTGTTGAAGAGGCTTTCCCTGCTCCATTTAGGATTTCCTGCTCCTTTATCAAAAATTAGATGGTTGTATCTCTGGGGAACATTTTCTGAGTATTCAAGCCTATTCCACTGATCTGAGGACCTATCCTTATTCCAATACCATGCTGTTTTGATAACTGTTGCTTTGTAGTACAGTTTAAAGTTGGGAAAAGTAATTCCTCCCATATTCTTTTTCCCAATGATTGCTTTAGCTATTCGAGGGTGTTTATTGTTCCAAATGAATTTCAAAAGTGTCTGATCCACTTCTTTGAAGAATGTCATGGGTATCTTTAGAGGGATGGCATTAAATCTGTATAAAGCCTTGGGGAGTATTGACATTTTGATGATGTTAATCCTGCCAATCCATGAGCAGGGTATGCGTTTCCATTTCCGTGTGTCCTCTCTTATTTCTTGGAGCAGAGTTTTATAGTTTTCTTTGTATAGGTCCTTCACATATTTAGTCAAGTTGATTCCAAGATATTTGAGTTTGTGTGGCACTATTGTGAATGGGGTTGTTTTCTTAATGTCCATTTCATCCTTATTACTATTGGTATATAGAAAGGCCATTGATTTTTGTGTGTTAATTTTGTAGCCTGCCACCTTGCTATATGAGTCTATTGTTTCTAGAAGCTTTTTGATAGAGTCTTTAGGGTTTTCTTAGTAGAGTATCATGTCATCTGCAAACAGTGAGAGCTTGACTTCTTCCTTTCCTATCTGGATTCCCTTGATATCCTTTTCTTGCCTAATCGCTATAGCAAGTACTTCCAGTGCTATGTTGAATAGGAGTGGTGAGAGAGGACAGCCTTGTCTTGTGCCAGAATTTAGAGGGAAGGCTTTCAGTTTTTCTCCATTGAGGATAATATTTGCCACTGGCTTGTGGTAGATGGCCTTCACTATATTGAGAAAGGTTCCCTCCATTCCCATCTTGCTGAGAGTTTTGATCAAGAATGGGTGTTGGACCTTATCAAATGCTTTCTCTGCATCTATTGATATGATCATGTGGTTTTTATTTTTCTTGTTATTGATGGTGTGTATTATGTTGATAGATTTACGGATGTTAAACCAGCCTTGCATTCCTGGGATGAAACCTACTTGATCGTAGTGGATGATCTTCTTAACGAGGCATTGAATCCTATTTGCCAGGATTTTGTTGAGGATCTTTGCATCTGCATTCATCAGTGATATTGGTCTGTAATTTTCTTTTTTGGTAGCGTCTCTGTCTGGTTTAGGTATCAAGGTGATGTTGGCTTCATAAAAGCTATTTGGAAGTGTTTCTGTTTGTTCAATTTCATGAAAGAGTCTTGCCAAGATTGGCAGTAGTTCCTCTTGGAAAGTTTGATAGAATTCATTAGTATATCCATCTGGACCTGGGCTTTTGTTTTTTGGCAGACATTTGATTACTGTTTTAATTTCATCAATGGTGATGGGGGTGTTTAGATATGCTACATCCTCTTCCTTCAACCGTGGAAGATTATAAGAGTCCAAGAATTTATCCATTTCTTCCAGGTTCTCATTTTTAGTGGCGTAGAGTTTTTCAAAGTAGTTTCTGATTACCCTTTGAATCTCTGTCATATCAGTAGTAATCTCTCCTTTTTCATTCCTGATACGAGTTATCAAGTTTCTCTCTCTCTCTTTCTTTGTTAGGTTTGCCAGTGGTCTATCAATCTTGTTTATTTTTTCAAAGAACCAACTTCTGCTTTCGTTGATCTTTCGGATTGTTTTTTGAGTTTCCACTTCGTTGATTTCTGCTCTCAGCTTTGTTATTTCCTTCTGTATTCCTATTCTTGGGTCCTTTTGTTGAGCATTTTCTAGTTTTATTAGCTGTGTCATTAAGCTACTCAGGTAAGCTCCTTCTTCCTTCCTGATGTGTGCTTGCAAAGCTATAAATTTTCCTCTCAGTACTGCTTTTGCTGTGTCCCATAAGTTCTGAGAGTTTGTGTCTTTATTGTCATTTGTTTCCAGGAACCTTTTTATTTCCTCCTTGATTTCATCTCGGACCCACTGGTTATTGAGCATGAGGCTGTTTAACTTCCAGGTGTTAAAGTGTTTCTTCTGAGTCCCTTTGGAGTTCACAAATAATTTCAGAGCCTTGTGGTCAGCGAAGGTAGTCTGCAAAATTTCTATCCTCTTGATCTTATGGAGGTATGTTTTATGTGCCAGCATGTAGTCTATCCTGGAGAATGTCCCATGTACATTGGAGAAGAATGTGTATCCAGGTTTCTGGGGATGGAGTGTCCTATATATATCCACTAGGCCTCTTTCTTCCATTTCTCTCCTCAGGTCTAGTATATTCTTGTTGGGTTTCAGTCTGGTTGACCTGTCCAGTGTTGACAAAGCCCTGTTAAGGTCCCCCACAATTATTGTGTTGTTGTTGTTGATATTATTTTTCAGATTTGTCAACAGTTGTATTAAATATTTTGCTGGCCCCTCATTCGGTGCATATATGTTTAGGAGAGTGAATTCTTCCTGCTCTACGTACCCCTTGATTAATATAAAATGTTCATCTTTGTCCCTTACAACCTTCCTGAGTATAAAGTTTGCATTATCTGATATTAGTATGGCCACTCCAGCTTTTTTATGGGTGTTGTTTGCTTGGATAATTTTTCTCCAGCCTTTTATTTTGAGTCTATGTTTGTTCTGACTATTTAGGTGCGTTTCTGGTAGGCAGCAGAAGGTTGGATTGAGTTTTTTGATCCATTTAGCCACTCTGTGTCTCTTAACTGGTGCATTTAGTCCATTGACGTTGAGAGAAAGAATTGTCCTGGGATTTAACGCCATCTTTATTTCAAAATTTGGTGTGTCTTTTGGGTAGTTTTGTCTTAGATTAGGTCTTTCAGTTTTTCTTTTAAGACTGGTTTTGTGTCTGTGAAGTTTCTGAGCTGTTTTTTGTCTGTGAAACCATGTATTCTTCCATCAAACCGGAAAGTGAGTTTTGCTGGTATAGTATTCTGGGTGAAGCATTCATTTCATTCAGTCTTGTCACAATATCCCACCACTGCTTTCTGGCATTGAGTGTTTCTGGTGACAGGTCTGCTGTAAATCTCAGGGAAGCTTGCTTGAACATGATTTCCCCTTTTGATCTTGCTGTTTTCAGAATTCTGTCTCTATCCGTGGGATTTGTCATTGTGACTAGGATGTGTCTTGGGGTGGTTTTTCTGGGGTCTCTTTTGGTTGGTACTCTTCGGGCATGCAGGATTTGATCACATATATTCTTTAGCTCTGGAAGTTTCTCTTTAATGATGTTCTTGACCATTGATTCTTCCTGGAAATTTTCTTCCTGGGTCTCTGGGACTCCAATGATTCTTAAGTTGTTTCTGTTGATCTTATCATAGACTTCTATTTTCGTCTGTTCCCATTCTTTGACTAATTTTTCCATTGTCTGCTCATTTGCTTTAAGTTTTTTGTCCAATCTCTCCTGCTGTATGGAATTGTTATGTATCTCATCTTCCACAGCACCAAGTCTATTCTCAGCTTCTGATACCCTGTCCCAGAGCTTATCCATTTTGTCATTCACTTCGTTTACTGACTTTTTCAGTCCTGTTAGTTGACATGTTATTTCAGTTTGGAGTTTTGACATTTCTGCCTTCATATTTTCTTGGTTCTTATTAGTGTTCTGTTCAACTCGATCCATGGTTTCTTGGAGTCTGTTGAGCACCTTCCATATTGCTAGTCTAAAGTCCTTATCTGAGAGGTTGATTAGTTGTTCAGTCATTATCTGGTCCTCAGAATTGTCATCTTCATTCTCTATGTCTGATGCTGGCCTGCGTTGTTTCCCCATTGTCACACTTGTATTGTGGGTTTTTCTACGTGTTGTGGTGGTATTCATTGTCTATATGATGTAGGCAGCACACTCCTCTGGCTCCTCCCTTTCTGGATGGACTGACTTGCCTCTAAGGGAGGGGAGTCCTCCGTGGATGAAGCCTCACACTGGGTCAAATCTTAGGCCCGAGCATGCAACAGAGAAGACAGTCCAGAGAGAAATGTTTGCTTCTGTGATATAGCGCCATTCTTAGTGTGATTTTTCCTTCTTGTTGCAATGGAGTTCTTTCCTTAGAAAGAGTGCACGGCCGCGTAGCGAAGCGGAGCGGCCGTGCTCCTCTGAGCCTCTTTTTGCCCCACTCGCAAGAGTTTCACGCAAGAGGACAGTAGACAGACATAGACAGGTCACACTCACAGTCTTTCACAGTTGAGCCCCACTGGGCCAGTGTACTTTCGCGGATTTTCCCCGCCTGGTGTCACACACAGGGAGCCAGCTCTTGCAAAGCTTAGCCGGTTTTTATGCTCTGAAGTCCCTCCCTGAAACTGGCGTCTGGGCGAGCGAGGTTTCTGGAGGCTCTTTTTGCCCCACTCGCAAGAGTTTCACGCAAGAGGACAGTAGACAGACATAGACAGGTCACACTCACAGTCTTTCACAGTTGAGCCCCACTGGGCCAGTGTACTTTCGCGGATTTTCCCCGCCTGGTGTCACACACAGGGAGCCAGCTCTTGCAAAGCTTAGCCGGTTTTTATGCTCTGAAGTCCCTCCCTGAAACTGGCGTCTGGGCGAGCGAGGTTTCTGGAGGCTCTTTTTGCCCCACTCGCAAGAGTTTCACGCAAGAGGACAGTAGACAGACATAGACAGGTCACACTCACAGTCTTTCACAGTTGAGCCCCACTGGGCCAGTGTACTTTCGCGGATTTTCCCCGCCTGGTGTCACACACAGGGAGCCGGGTTTTGCAAAGCTTAGCCGGTTTTTATGCTCTCCAAGCATTCATTTCTAGTACATTTTTGAATCATTAAAATTCATGAAATTTTCCTATATGTGGATGGACATGGAAATTATTATGCTGAGTGAAATAAGTCAGAGGGAGAGAGATAGACACAGAATTCACTCATTTATGAGATTTAAGAAAAATAAAATGTATTATTGTAATAATGTCCAGAGACAACAGAGATGAGGGCTGGAAGGTCTGGCTGGCTCAAGATATGAAGTCAACCACAAAGAGTGGTGAGTGCAGTTAGAAAAATAACTACACTAACACCTATCATGACAATGCTAATGAGTGAGAGAAGTAGAATGTTTGTCTTGAATGTAAGCAGAGGGGTGGGGAGGAGGGAGATGGGAGACATTGGTGATGGGAATGTTGCAATGGTGAAGTGGGTGTTCTTTTTTATAACTGAAACACAACTACAAGCAAGTATATAATAATGGTACTTACATAAAAAGATTATTTTTAAAAAGTTCATTTTAAATCCCAGGTCATTTATTTTGAATGAAGACACATTGCTATTTTTTCTTATCACATATACCTTCTCCTATGCACTCATACATAAATATGCCAAAACCAAATACTCACACAGTACGCTCACTTCAAGCAACTGATATAAGATAGTTGAAACAATATATAAATATTTATTAAAGGGAAATAATAGCAACTCTTGCCAAAAGTGGCTTTCCACCTAAGTAAATTTACAACTGATAAGCTCTAAATCATTTCCTGCTGACTCATATTTTCATTTTATTTTAATACTAACATGTTATGCTTTCTCAAATCACTTCAGAGTTATCAACTCCTCTCCCTCATGAATTCCCAAAGCAATTAGCAAACCCTTATGTATCCTATTACACTATCTTTGACAGTGTCTTGCTGAGTTCCAAGTCCAACACAATCTAATGCTAGTGTGTGGTTCTTCCCAGAAGAATTTTTGTAGTTCTCAAATGCCAAAGAATTTATTTCCAAAATAAAGATTGATAAATAAATCTTGAAAAATTTTTTTCCCAGGATGATTACTTAAAATGTTAGGAAAACTCAGAGTTCTTGTTCGTATGTATATATAACAATCCTATTTTACACTTTTGCATCACCCAATACCATCTTCTCTCCTTAATAACTGAGTATGTTACAGTCAGGGAGGCTCTGCCAATTATAGAAACAAGGCAAAGAATTTTAATTAAAATATTAGGAACAGGTTATATGTATCAAAGTGATTTTATTAAAAATATCAGAACCAGGGGCTGGAGCAGTGGTGCAGGTGTAAGGCGTCTGCCTTGGCCGTGCTAGCCTAAGACGGACCGCTGTTCCATCCCCCAGCGTCCCATATGGTCCCCCAAGCTAGGAGCAATTTCTGAGCACATCGCCAGGAGTAACTCCTGAGCGTCCCGGGTGTGGTAGAAAAAGGTATTAGTTTTTAAATGGTCAAAACTGATGGAGAGAGCCTGTCTACTTCATGCAGTGTTTTACTTGTCATTTTGGATGAAGACCCTAAAGAGCAGGGTCTGAGCTCAGCAGAGGCAGAGAGGAAGGAGCTGCCTTCAGGGCACCCTACAAGGAGGAGACCAAGTCCCTGGTCAGAGGAGAGAGGTGAAAGGTCAGGACAACAGCTGCTTATAACAATCTGGAAAAAAAGACAAAAACCCAGAAGTTTTCTATTGCAGGAATGAAAAAGATACTTAAAAAAATAGGGGCTGGCGAGGTGGCGCTAGAGGTAAGGTGTCTGCCTTGCAAGCGCTAGCCAAGGAAGGACTGCGCTTTGATCCTCGGTGTCCCATAGGGTCCCCCCAAGCCAGGGGCAATTTCTGAGAGCTTAGCCAGGAGTAACCCCTGAGCATCAAATGGGTGTGCCTCCCCCCCAAAAAAGAAATAATGAAGCCACAAAGTTTGGTTATATATGGATGGATTTGGAGATTATTATGTTGAGTGAAATAAATAAGAGGGAGAAAGATAAGCACAGAATAGTCTCACTAATATGTAGGATTTAAGAAAAGTGGGGTCAGCGAGATGACGCTAAGAGGTAAGGTGTCAGCCTTGCAAGCGCTAGCCAAGGAAGAACCGCGCTTTGATCCCCAGCATCCCATAGGGTCCCCCCAAGCCAGGGGCAATCTGAGCGCTTAGCCAGGAGTAACCCCTGAGCATCAAATGGGTGTGGCTGGAAAAAACAAAAACAAAAACAAAAAAGAAAGAAAAAATAAATTGCTTATTCAAATGTAAATGTCATAGAAACAATACATTTTCACAAAAATACTATAATGATAATATAAATGACTTTATAATAGCATATAAAGAAACATGGTATAGGAATAACAAATGATAAGAGATAATAAGACCTCGGGCTAGAGAAATAGTACAGCAGGTAGAGTGCTTACTCTGCAGGCTGCTGACCCAGATTTGATCCTTGGCTCTCTATATGATCCTCTGAACTCTACCAGGGCTCATTACCTCTAAGTGCTCAGGAATAAATTCTGAGAACCTCTGGGTGTGTGCCAAAAACTAACAAAGAGGGTCTGGAGTAATAGACAGCTGGTAGGGCATATTCCTTGCATAGGGCCAACCTGGGTTCAATTCCCCAGCATCCCATATGGCCACTCTGAGCCTGCCAGAAGTGATTCCTGAGTACAGAGCCAGGAGTAACCCCTGAATATCACTGGGTTGGCCTCAAATCAAAAACAAACAAAAACTAACAAATTAAAGAAACATAATAGAATCTAAAACTGATTTATGGAACTGAAGTTATCAAGGGCATGGAGAGTGGATTGAGGGCAAGATTGGGGATTGGAGTTTTATAGAGGCCTGGTAGTTGGGAGAGAATTCAGAGACAATGGTGGAGAAAGCAGCCATTCTTGTGGAGAGTGTATTGGAATTTTGTAGCATGAAACCCTCCCATTAATACTATTGTACATCATGGTGCTTCAAATTAAAGAAAATATCCCTGAGTTCAGGCCCAGCAAAGCACAGGCATGCAAAGAGGCATACTCTGAACATCAGATTAATTATTTAATTTTTATTTCCATGTACAGAAACAAAGAGATTCATTTCCCCAATGTATTGTTTATATGACATTTACATTTGAATAAACAATTTATTTTTAAAGTATCTTTATAAGAGAAAGGTAGGTGTGATCTTTCTCTTTCTCTTGTCCTTGTGATAAGGAAATAGTTTCTTTTTCATTCTAATTTTCACTTATTTATTATTTAGTGATCAGCTATTTTATTTGCCTATTAATTTTATTTTGTATAATGCTTTTTTAAAAATATGAATTACTAGGGCTGGAGTGATAGCACAGCTGTAGGGCATTTGCCTTGCACAAGGCTGCATATGGTTCTCCTGGCCAGGAGTGATTTCTGAGTGCATAGCCAGGAGTAAACCCTGTGTGTTACCAGGTGTGGCCCAAAAACCAATATATATATATATATATATATACATATATATATATATACATAAATATACATACTTTGTTTAAAGACCACATATTACATAGTTGCACCATAATACTTTTGTTTACAGGTGATAATGAAATTATTTTTTAAAGAAAAGAAATGGAAAAAATAATAAAAAGTATAGCAACAAGAAAATTTGTGAAAACTATTGTTTCTTACAATGAGGCCAAGATTTAGTAAGTTCTTGGGGCCTGAGTGGTGGTGCAGTGACAGGGCGTTTGCCTCGCACACAGCTGACTTAGGACGGACTGGGATTTGATCCCCAGACATCCCATATGGTCCCTGAGTCAGGAGCAGTTTCTGATAGCAGAACCAGGAGTAACTCTGAGCATCAATGGGTGTGGCCCAAAACAAAACAAAAAGATTTAATAAGTTCTTGCTGTTAGTTGATCTTACTGTTACTTGTTTTGTTTCTGAATATTTGGTGACTTCAAATCTACAATTGATGTCTATCTAAATTGGTGTGCTCCCACTGGGATGATAGTATTTAAACATTTGGGGTTGTCACACGGCCTCGTGGTCCAAGAATTTCAAGTTCTGGGACTGATACTGACTGTGGCTTTTGTGGGATGTGATTTCAGCACCCGCAGATTCCAAAAGTATGAGAAGGTGAGGGAGGGCGCCTGCACACACTCCAAAAAGTTCCTGTTGATATCAGCTCAAATACCAGGATACCTGGAGTTTTGGTTGGTTTGATGTCTCTGCAGAGAACCAAGGTGGAGTGCTGAAGCTGGGCCATTGGCAAGCCAGTGATTGTGGTTGGTGAGGGCAGTTGGCGTGGCTTTGTCAGGGCAGTAGTATCTTTTATCTATTTGATTTGTGACTGTTTCTTGTTCTTGATTATTTGTAAAGAAATATATACGTACATGTATAAAGTTAACCCAAAATTCTGCATGTATTTTTCCCATTTGTCATTTTTCTTGTGGAATTTCAGTTTGACTTTTCAGCTTGCAGCTTTGAGGTTTATTTTTATACAACAACTCAATTTAGATTTTCTGTTTTTACTACACACACAAGACACATGCAGCAAGTGCTGTGCATCACATTTGTCAGAGTATGACAAATGGGTATATGAATTGTGACATTTTCCCCTCTCAGGCTCAGTTCTGCTCTCTATGTGAATGACTTTTTTACTTTTGTGAGAATCAAAGCTTTGCAAACTTGGCTACAACTCTTTCCTTCGGTGCTCTTTGCTTGTTTTCCTTGGTCCAGTATCACATTTTAGGATTAAAGAAAGGATAATTCATTTTCTCGAGCAGGAGTAAAGAAGGTGGGGATGGAGATAGAGATGGAGATAGAGGTGGAGATGGAGGTGGGAGTGGAGGTGGAGATGAAATTGGAGGCGGGGTGGATGGAGGCGGAGACAGAGTTTGAGTCTTGGAGGAAGGGACCTCGGGCCTTTTACAGGAAGGCAGGATAGGCATCAGTTGGGTTAACAGAAAGGCTCTGCATGTAGTTGAAGGCTCACTCATCTCTCTGGGACTCCCATGTTTCTTCCACTTGTCTCTCACAGTCCCTCCTGGATTTCTGCAGCTAATTCCACAGCCTGACATTGGAGGCTCCCGTGTGTCTCCACCTGCCACACTCACTAACCTTCAGCCTCTGCCCAGGTGTGCCCTCACATTGTGCTACTCTTCCTCTCAGACTGCTGCACCACGCAGTCTCCTGCATTTACTTCTACTCATATACTCTCTTCTCAGGACTTTTCCAGAATCTTCCATCACAAAGAACTTGTCTTTACTGCAACACAGACCCTGTACCTCAGTTCTTCCTATGTGAATGTGTCTTCTCTCTGCTTCTTCCGCAGGGTGGCATTCTGTCAGTCTGTATCATTCAGCACCTTCATTGGACTATATCAGAATTAGCATCTGCCAAAGGATGAGAGTATTCAAGTACTCCTCATTGAAAATATTTCTGTATTACATTTTTAATAGGTCAGCTTTTACTTGGGCAAGAGACTTGACTACTTCCAGAGGTGCTTGACTATTTAAAGCTCAGTGCCTAGGGATCATTCAATGCCAAGGATCAGTGCTCAGGAACCCACGCTCATGCTTAGCACGTGGTCTACCACTTGAGCTATTTCCCCATGCCCTATATACATTAAAAAAAAAAGACAATACTTGATATAGCATCCCACCTTTATTTGTAATACTTCTTCACAAAGTCAGAGTCAGCCTAAGCACATATTTGCATTTTCCAGGGAAACTAATTCATTCAAAGTGTGGACATTTCAAATGTAAAGTGGTGAAACAAAATGACACAATGGGGAAAGGCTGTTAAGACCTTGCAGGAGTAGAATTCTTCATTTTCATATCCATTGTCTTCCTCCAAACCTACAGAAAGTCTGCTCTTGGGAACTGTTTTGATGTTTGAAATCTAAAAGAATTGAGTACATTTTGTGATTTATTCACCTGACATGCTACACAATGCCAAATCCGTGCACCCATGGATTAATTATCCCTGGGGTGGGGTGTGGGGTGACTGCTCCGCTTTTCCAGGTAGAGGTGAACCCTGCTCAGGACTGACGCTGGGGGTATGACTGCCTGCCTAGAGGTCACTGGACTCTGCGTTTTCTCGCAAATGTCTGGCATTTGTGAGCAGGCCAGTAAGCCCTACGGAGCCTGCTGCTTGCAGAGGCCTTATCAGTTGTTGATGAGACCCTGTCTCAGCTCACAGACAGACTGCTTCCTCCAGCCCCACAGCCTGAGCCTGCCGTGGAGCCAGAAGAAGGTGATAAGCCTCCAAGAAGATTTTTTAGGAGCCTTGCCTATCTTTCGCACCAAGTCACCAGGATACATTTTCTATGGTCGCCATTTACAGATAGAGTTGGCTGTTCTGGATAAGGCCTGGCGGCAGTGGGGGTGTGTGGGGGCAGGTGGGAGTGCATTTAAGAAGGCAAAGGGTTTTTTTAATTGGCTACTTTTGGGAATCTCCAGGGACCTTTGAGGCATTGTCTTTGAAAGCTTTGTTTTTGTTTTTACTTTACTTTACTTTACTTTACTTTACTTTACTTTACTTTACTTTACTTTACTTTACTTTATTTTTGTTCTGTTTTAAATTGTAAAAGCCCTTTCTAGACAATGTCTAATGCCCTGTCTTTAGAGGAAGCCTGGTCAGTGTTGAGACTTACTGGGACTTGCCTCTGGGACTGTTCTGGCTGCCCATGAGGGAGTTATAGCATGAGGGAGTGGCTACAATGGGGGTGTAGTGTGTCACAAAAAAGACTCATGTGAAATTCAGAGCTTCAGGCCTGCCAGATTACAGGAAAGAGAATCTACCAAAGCAATCTCTGACAGAGGCTCCTTGACGAGGTTCCAAGCAAGGACAGAGGCCTAGAAAGACAGGTTCTCATTTAACTAGCAAAACAAATACAGGCTCATCTTCTGGAGACCAGGAACCCTAGCATCTCTTTGGATTCTCATTTTGTTGTTTGTTTGGTTGGTTGGTTAAGGGGCAACACCCCACAGTGATTAGACCTTAAACCCGGCTTTGTGCTCAGAGATCACTCCTGATGGGGCTGAAGGGAACAGATGAGTCAGCGATTAAACCCAGGTTGCCTATGCTCAAGTCAAGTGCCTTAACACTTGCACTGTCTCTCTAGCCCCACTTTGGATTCTTTAAAAGCAGAAATGACTGCTGCAGAGAATGTCCTGATGCTGGCTGCTTTTGTGAAATGACAACTGTGTGGAAGTGGAAAATTGTATTTGGAAAAGGCATTGTCTTGCTTTCTAGTTTAGACTATTTGTGTTACAGTCTTTATGCAGAGAACTGAAGTCCAATTCAGCTTTTGAATACACTGTTTTAAGTAGTTTTTAATGTTCACTTATTGCAATATCTCACTCTTATTCTTTGCTGGTTTCCAGTGAAGAAGTGAGGACTGAGGAGTCCAGCTACAGGCCTGCATCACAGAGCTAGTAAGGTCAGAGTTGAGACTTGGATGAGTTAACATCTTTCCTCTACCTCACACTACTTTCAGTGGTTCCACTGTTGGTCTGTTGAGATTATTCCTTCAAAGAGAAAAATTGTTAGAATGAAAGTCCCCTAGAGTGAATTCAGAATACGCCAAGAAATTAGGGGAAATACAACAGTGTGCTGCAGGAGTGGTTATCCTAGGGGTGGCAGGGCTGAGATGTCGCCTGGGCCACTCTGGGCGCAAACAACTTCACACTGTGCCATCTAAAGTCAGCTCTTCTCCATTCGCATTTCCCAGGTGCTGACACCTGGTGCATTAGCAACATTTTTTTTAATTTTTTTTTTTTATTTAAACACCTTGATTACATACATGATTGTGTTTGGGTTTCAGTCATGTAAAGAACACCACCCATCACCAGTGCAACATTCCCATCACCAATGTCCCAAGTTTCCCTCCTCCCCACCCGACCCCCGCCTGTACTCTAAACAGGCTCTCCATTCCCCTCATACATTCTCATTATTAGGACAGTTCAAAATGTAGTTATTTCTCTAACTAAACTCATCACTATTTGTGGTGAGCTTCCTGAGGTGAGCTGGAACTTCCAGCTCTTTTCTCTTTTGTGTCTCAAAATTATTATTGCAAGAATATCTTTCATTTTTCTTAAAACCCATAGATGAGTGAGACCATTCTGCGTTTTTCTCTCTCTCTCTGACTTATTTCACTCAGCATAATAGATTCCATGTACATCCATGTATAGGAAAATTTCATGACTTCATCTCTCCTGACAGCTGCATAATATTCCATTGTGTATATGTACCACAGTTTCTTTAGCCATTTGTCTGTTGAGGGGCATCTTGATTGTTTCCAGAGTCTTGCTATGGTAAATAGTGCTGCAATGAATATAGGTGTAAGGAAGGGGTTTTTGTATTGTATTTTTATGTTCCTAGGGTATATTCCTAGGAGTGGTATAGCTGGATCGTATGGGAGCTCGATTTCCAGTTTTTGGAGGAATCTCCATATTGCTTTCCATAAAGGTTGAGCTAGACGGCATTCCCACCAGCAGTGGATAAGAGTTCCTTTCTCTCCACATCCCCGCCAACACTGTTTATTCTCATTCTTTGTGATGTGTGCCATTCTTTGGGGTGTGAGGTAGTATCTCATCATTGTTTTGATTTGCATCTCCCTGATGATTAGTGATGTGGAGCATTTTTTCATGTGTCTTTTGGCCATTTGTGCATTAGCAACATTTTGAAAGGCAGTTGTTTTTGTTTTTGTTTTTTTTTCTCACTGTCTCCTCACATCATACTCTCCTCTTGTATCAGAGATATTCTGCTCTGGAACAAAGAGTTGGAGAGCCTCCTTTTCATGGGGGAGGTTGCCTGCAAATGTCTGCAGCCTAGAGAAGAGCACATATTGAGGGAAAAATAAGGGCAGTTAAGATCATCATCATTGCTATTGTTTGCAATGAACAGCAACTAATGATGGAAGAGGCAGCTGGATCCACCAAAGTGAAGGGAATTGCCAAAGCAGAGCAGCAAGGGGATGAATGATGGGACCTCATAAGAATCCAAAGAAATGTGGAAAAGAAGGAGGTAAGTTATAAGTACTTCATAGTTGCAGTTACATTCTCCACAGCTAGACCTTGGACATTCCCCCATCTCAATATTGAGAAACCAGTATTGGGCGCTAGAGGATAAGTGAGATGTCTTCATAGTCCTCACTGGAGAAAAAGCTCTGAGTTGCTAAAGCATAGTCCAGAGTCCAATTTTCATCTTTCTGTTTAGTGTCCTTTACTTGGGGACTTTATATTTCAAGGCTGTCACCAGAAAAGACCATCAGCCACTCACTTATATGGAAAATTTCATGCTGGGACTTGAGGAGTCTCTGTTAATGGTACAAAGTGGATGACAACACCCCATTGGAGGCTGCCCACTTTGTAGACTAGAGGACCATCTATTCTGAAGAATCAATTTGGATTTTACTAAATTGATAAAAAAAAAACACTGCTTTTAGATTCTATGTATTTATTCTTTGAACTAGAGAGAAGGCTTGACCACTACAATGACTCAAAGGTCATTTTATAACAACAATATTTTTTCTATTTGGTACAATGCAGGGAGAATAATCGGAAACTTTTTCGTGTCAAGTGTCATGATCTTGGTAAGACTGGACTAAATATGAATTAACAACAAGGTCATAAAGGTGGGGGTGACATATGAATACCTCTTGAGGGACTAGAAGAGGAGATAGGACATGGAAATCTGGACATCCCAAACCTAAAAGTTTCTGGTCCCAGAGAGAAGACCCCCTAGGCATGCGCATCTAAACAGCAAGGTATACAAGCAGGGGATTTCCCAGTTCTGTACTCCAGTCTGGGTCGTATTCCTCCTGGGTACACTAAGGAACTAGTTTTACTATTCTTAGGGTTCAACAGACTGCAATTCAATAGCCTCTCTTGACCACTAAAATCAGGTGAAGTGACTGTCTTTCTTTTCTTGCTTGTGGTCCCAGAGGTCTCTACCTCACCTACATGGAATGCAGTGAATCCCAGCCCTGCATCCTCATAACTGAATTACTTTGTGTCTCAGCATCTATGAATCTTCCTTCTCACATATTTCTACTGTAAAAAATTGAGAAATGGGAATTATATATAGGAAAAATAAATGAAACATGATCAACTTTCATTTTATCTTAAAGTCATTTCTTGTTTTGATATGCATAGCATAATACCCCTTCAGTAACAGTAGTGCAAACCATAGCGCCTAAAAGGAAAAAAGCAGAGAGGGAGACAGACAGAGAGAGAAGAAAAATGCTTGCCATAGAGAGATGTATGTGGAGTGAGGGTGAGCAGGAAGGAAACTGGGGACATTGAAGTCAGGGAATGTGCACTGGTGAAGGGTATTGCACATTAGATGACTGAAACTCAATCATGAACAACTTTGTCATTGACTCACAAGGTGATTCAATAATTCAATAATCAATTCAATAATTAAAAGTTATTTTAAAAACTGTCTGTACCCACATTGGTGGGAGGTTATTGACACTGGTGGTGAGGCTGGTACTGGAATAATCGTATGTCTAAAATTCAACTTGGTAAATCATGGTGCCCTAATAATAATAATTTAAAATTTCATTTTTTAAGCAACCCAAGTATACATAGTGGGCAAGTAGACAAACAGAATATAGTCTCGTGGACAATGGACTGTCCTTCAGCTCATCATGGATAAACCTAGTGGTCATGATGACGAGTGAGAGAAATTGTGTGGAGAAAAGAGTAAACAGTCCATGAGGAGTTTCCAGGTTCTTAGAAACAGACCCTGCTGAAGGCCTATGGAAAGGCATTGAAGACTGAAGAATGAGGAGATGCTCTACTCTGTTGAGGTTGAATTTGACAAGAGTAAGAGCTTAGTGTTGAGGGACACTTGTTCAGGCAATCGAGCTTGATTCCACTCACTGATGTGTGTGTCTGAGAACGTGACTAAATCACTGCTCTTCAAGCCATGCATATGCTAGTTCAGTTTTCAACCTTCGTTGCATGGGGGCTGCACCATGTCTGTCCATGACCCCAGAATCTGAACTAGAGCAGAAGACACTGCTCTCCCAGTCAGCAGCCTTTGTTCAGGCTGGGGTCCAGACAACCCACAGAGGCCTATACCAGGTCAGTGCTATGCTCTTTCTCAGCGAAGTGATAATGCTCCTAATTAGCACAGGGACCTGCATGGGGACAGCCTGACAGCCAGGCTTTGATGGCAAAGGCCTGTCGGCACAGCTGCTCCTTGCCCTAAGGGCACCTAGCAGTGGGGAGATAGGGCTGAAAGGAGGGGGTCCCCAGATAGAGAGGGGAAGGGGGTGAGGGTTTGCTGACAGAATAGAGATATGCTTGGGACAAACTTGCCAGTAAGGTCTCAATTTCATTGTCAAAGTACAGTGCCTGAGCAAATACAGTTTTCTTTTTGCTTTATGTCCAGTGATGATCTAAGATTTTTCTCTATATTTCTCTCTCTCTGTCTTATCTCATTCATAACAAATTATATTACACTAAGATTTCAAGATCATCTCCAGGAGCATATCATTAAGCTTTCCCTATGAATTCTCAAATTTTGGAGACCACGTCTCTCTCACTGGACCCCATAATGTCCTAATAGATGGAATGGTGACTCCACAAAAAATACATTTAGAACTTGTGATGTTATCTCACTCAGAAAAAAAGATCTTATAGATGCTGCTAAGGATCCTGAGACAAGTTTTTTCCTGAATAATATAGATGGGTTCTAAAAGCAATGACAGCAGTGAAATGCAAAGCTTAGGCACATAGATGGTTGCCAGGACATTAGGAAGTTACTTTGCACCAGATGCCAGAAAAGGTGAGGGTGAGCAGGGAAGAAAAGTTAGAAAGGGTAGGAATGTGATATGAGGCAGAAGGTGAGGTGGGGGAAGAAGATGAGGGAGGGAGGAGAGATGTGAGAGGGAGAAAGGTCAGGGGGGAATATAAGAGGGAGTAAGGTGAAGGGAGGGGAAAGTGAGAGAACAGGAAGGTTAAGGAAGAGGAAGTTGAGGGGAAAAGGAAGAGGAGAGAAAGATAGGGAGAAACAGTGAGGATAGAGAAAGGTGAGAATTGTGGAGAGTTTAAAAAGAGAGCATGAGAAATGCTAGGAGGAGATAGAGGAGGGTGAGGAAGGGGGAGAGGAACGCAAGAGGGAAAAGGTTAGGGGGAGGAAAGTGATTGTGAGGAAGGTGAGGCAGGGTTGGGGGGAAGATGATGGGGAAGAAAGTTGGGAGAAAGGAAGAGGAGAGGAAGCTGAGTGAAGAGGAAAGAGGAGGAGGAAGGTGAGGGAGGAAAGAAGGTGAAGGGGAAAGGAAAAGGAAAGGAAGGTGAAGGGAGAAAGTGAGAGGGAGGGTTCATGGGGAGGAAGATAAGATGGTGAGGGTTACTAAAGTGAGGAGGAGGAAGTGTTTACAAAAAATTTTATACTGGGGTTTCAGTCATAGAATGTATACCAGCTTTCACCAGTGTACTATTTCGACCAACAATGTCCCCCCAATTTCTTCCCCCACCCCAATCCCCTACCTTTCTCTGAAACAAGCATTCTGCCTCTGCCTCTCTCTTCTACCTCTCTCCTTCACTATCATTGTTATGGTAGTTGTCAATATGGTTAGCTGCATTCACCACTTTTTGTGACAAGCTTCATGTCATGAGCTGGTCCTCCTGGTGTATAGCTCTAGTGTCATAGGATATTATTGCTGTACTGTTTTTTAATTTTTCGTATATCCCACAAATGAGAGAGACTATTCTATGTCTATCTCTCTTCATCTGGCTAATTTCACTCAGCATAATAGTCTTCATGTTCACTCATGTGTGGGAAAATTTTATGACTTCGTTTTTTTAATAGCTTCAGAGTATTACATTGTGTAAATGGACAATGGTTTCTTTAGCCATTCTATTGCTGTTGGCCACTGGGGTTGTTTCCAGATTCTGGCTATTGTAAATAGTACTGTGATAAACATAAGAGTGCAGAGAGCATTTTTGTATTGTGTTTTTGATTGATATTGCTGGATCATAATGGGAGTTCAAGTTCCAGCTTTATGAGGAACATCCATATTGTTTGCCAGAAAGGTTTGACTAGATGGCATTTCCACAGAAGTGAATGATAGCATCCCCAACAGCATGAGCTTTTCTTGTTCTTTGTGATATGTGCCAGTCTCTGTGGCATGAGATAATATCTCATAATTGTTTTATTTGCATCTCCCTGATGATTAGTGATATGGAACATTTTTTCATGTGCCTTTTACAATCTGTATTTTTTTTTGAGAAAATGAGTGTTCATTTTCTCTCCCCATTTTTTTAAATTAATATCTTTATTTAAACACCTTGATTACAAACATGATTGTGGTTAGTTTTCAGTCATGTAAAGAACACCCTTCTTCATCAGTGCAACATTTCTATCACCAATGTCCCAAATATCCTCCTCCCCACCCCACCTCTGCCTGTACTCTAGACAGGCTTTCTACTTCTCTCATTCATTCAAATTGTTATGATAGTTCTCAATGTAGTTATTTCTTTAACTGCACTCATCACTCTTCGTGGTGGACTTCATGTAGTGAGCTGGAACTTCCAGCCCTCCTCTCTTTTGTCTCTAAAAATTATTGCAAGAATGTCTTTTATTTTTTTTAAAACCCATAGATGAGGGAGACTATTCTGCTTCTATCTCTCTCCCTCTGACTTATTTCACTCAGCACAATAGATTCCATGTACATCCAAGAATATGACTTCATCTCTCCTGATGGCTGCATAATATTTCATTGTGTATATGTACCACAGTTTCTTTAGCCATTCATCTGTTGAAGGGCATCTTGGTTGTTTCCAGAGTCTGGCTATTGTAAATAGTTCTGCAATTGAATATAGATGTGAGGAAAGAATTTTTGTATATTATTTTTGTGTTCCTAGGGCATCCCTCTAGGAGTGGTATAGCTGGATCATAGGGGAGCTCAATTTCCAGTTTTTGGAGGAATCTCCATATCGCTTTCCATAAAGGTTGGACTAGTCAGCATTCCCACCAGCAGTGGATAAGAGTTTCTTTCTCTCCACATCCCAATTGGGTTAAATGTTCATTTTTTTTTCTGTTAAGTTCTGTTAGTACCTTGTACATCTTGGTTAGTAGTCTCTTATGAGATGGGTTTTGGGTAAGTATTTTATCCCATTCTGTGGGTGACCTTTGAATTCATTTCTTATATAAATTATCAAGTTTCTCTCTCTTTCTTTGTGCGTTTAGTCAATGGTCTATCAATCTTGTTAATTTTTTTCAAAAAATCAACCTCTACTTCGTTGATCTTTTGGATTGTTTTTTAGGTTTTCACTTCATTTATTTCTGCTCTAAGCTTTATTATTTCCTTCTGTCTCCCTACTTTTGGTTCCTTTTGTTGATCATTTTCCAAATTTATAAGCTGCGTCATTAAGCTGTTCAGGTATGCACCTTCTTCCTTCCTGATGTGTGCTTGCAAAGCTATAAATTTTCCACTCAGTACTGCTTTTCCTGTGTACCATAGATTCTAACAGTTTGTGTCTTCATTGTCATTTTTTCCAGGAAAGTTTATTTTCTTCTTTGATTTCATCTCGGACCCACTGGTTGTTCAGTAGCAGGCTGTTTTTGTTTTTTTGTTTTGTTTTGTTTTGTTTTTTGGCCACATCCGGTGATGCTCAGGGGTTACTCCTGGCTATGCGCTCAGCAGTCGCTCCTGGCTTGGGGGACCATATGGGACCCCGGGAGATAGAATTGCGGTCCGTCCTATGCTAGCGCAGGCAAGACAGGCACCTTTCCTCTAGCGCCACCTCGCTGGACCCAACAGGCTGTTTAATTTCCAGTTGTTAACATTCTTTTTTTGTGTCCCTTTGTAGTTCACATCTAATTTCAGAGCCTTTTGGTCAGATAAGGTAGCCTGCAAAAATTCTGTCCTCTAGGAGAGCGATTTTGCTGGGCCCTTCTCAGCCCACTAAGGAGAGGTTCAGGAGACAGTTTAGTAGTGAAACACACACAGGCAGCAGGTCCCTTCAGTGTCTCCCAATTGGTAATTTCACAGGAGGGGCAGATTCGTCCAGCGCCAGCCTGACTTTACAGACAAGGGATCTGCCTTTCTGCCAGGGTATCACTCATAGCCTGTTTTCACTCACTGACTCAGTCTTTCTTGGCTTTTCGACCTGGGCACCTGTAGAAAAGCGATTTTGCTGGGCCCCTCTAGTCCAATCTAGGAGAGGTTCAGGATACAGAAGAGTAGAGAAACATGCACAGGCAACACCCACCCCCCCAGAGTCTCCCAACTCTTGTTTTGTTTTTTATTCTGTATTTTTTGTATTTTTGTTATGTTTTTCTTCCGTTTTCCCTTTCTTCTCTTAAATTGATATTTATAACCTCTAGATGGACTCCTCCTGTTTTTTATGTTTTGTTTTTTTCTTTTTTTGTTTTTCCTTCAAACAGAACCGCATAACTTGAATCATCTTATTCTGCCTATAAATTGAGGGGGAAAAATGGATGGTACCAAGACCAAACAGTCATATGAACATTGAGTAGAAATAAAAAAAAATGGTCATACTTAAACACCAAATCCAAAGCCAAGGATAACAAAATCGATATCCAGTCTACAACAAGCCAGACACAGAGGGGACCACAGATACTAGCAGCCCAGGGGGCAAAGGAGGGGGATATGAGATGCATGCTGGGAACAGGGATGGAGGGAGAACAACACTGGTGGTGGGAATGCCCCTGATTCAATGTCACTATGTACCTAAAATATTAATGTGAATTGTTTGTAATTCACTTTGGTCACAATAAAAATTATTTTAAAAAACCAAAATTATTATGCAAAATTTCTATCCTCTTGATTTTATGGAGGGATGTTTTATGTGCCAGGATGTGTCTATCCTGGAGAAAAACCCATGTACATTGGAGAAGCATGTGTAACCAGGTTTCTGAGATGGAGTGTCCTATCTGTACCTACTAGGCCTCTTTCTTCCATTTCTTTTTAGGGCTAGTATATTTTTGTTGGGTTTCAGTCTAGTTGACCTATCAAGTGTTGACAGGGCTGTGTTGAGGTCTCCCAAAATTATTGTGTTATTATTGATGTCCACTTTCAAATTGTCAATAATTGTATTAGATAATTTGCTGGTCTCTAACTGGGTGTGTATATGTTTAGTAGTGTGATTTCTTACTGTTACACATATATCTTGATTAGTAAAAAGTGTCTATCTTTGTCCCTTACAGCTTTTCTGAGTCTAAAGTTTGTGTCATCTGATATTAATATGGCCACCTCAGCTTTTTAAAGAGTGTTGTTTGCTTGGATGATTATCCTCCAACCTTTGATTTTTGAGTCTATGTTTGTTCTGACTATTCAGGTGTGTTTCTTGTAGGCAGCAGAAGGTTGGATTCATCTTTTTGATCCATTTTGCTGTGTCTCTAAAGGGGTGCATTTAGTTCATTGACATTGACAGAGATTATTGTCATGGGATTTAATGTCATCTTTGTGTATAAGTTTGGCGTGTCTGTTCGTCTGTCTTGTCTTAAAGCAGACCTTTTAGTTTTTCCATTAAGGTTGGTTTTGCATCTGTGAAGTTTCTGAGCTTTTGCTTATCTGTGAAGCTATGTATCATTCCTTCAAACGTGAACATGAGTCAGGCTGGGTGCACTATTCTAGATGAAGCTTCCATTTCATTCAGTCTTGGCACAATATCCCACCACTGTCTTTTGGTCTTGAGAATGGAGAAATGAATTATCAGAATTTGTGGTATACAGATAAAAGAGTATTAAGAGGAAAAATTTTAGCTTTGAAAGAATTTATAAGGAAAGAAGGGCCTACATAACATGGCACAGCTTAATAAATTGGAAAATGATCAACAAAATAAACAAAAATAGGCAGATGAAAGGAAATAACAAAGCTCAGAACAAAAATTAATAAGCTGGAAATCCAAAAAACAATCCAAAAGATCAATGAAAGCAAGAGCTGGTTCTTTGAAAAAGTAAACAAGATTTATAAACCGTTAGCAAGATTCACAAAGATTCTTTATAAATTTATTAAACCAAATTATAAATGAAAAGGAGAGGTCAGTATAGATATGACAGAGTTCAGAGTATTCAAAGATTACTGTGAGAAACTTCATACCACAAGACAATCTGGAAGAAATGGATAAATTCTTGGATTCCTATAACTTCCAAGTTTAAACAAAAGATCTGATCATGTTGTATCTGATCATACCTATCAATGTTGAGAAAATTTAAATTGTAGTCAAAAGGTTTCCTAAAAATCAAAAGTGAATTCTTTCAAACCTTTTTGTTTGTTTGTTTGTTTTTTGGTATTTCGGGCCACACACCTTTGATGCTCAGGGGCTACTCCTGGCTAAACACTCAGAAATCGCTCCTGGCTTAGGGGGACCATATGGGACACCAGGGGATCGAACTGCGGTCCTTCCTTGGCTAGCGCTTACAAGGCAGACACCTTACTTCTAGTGCCACCTTGCCAGCCCTGAATTCTTTCAAACCTTTAAAGAGGATCTACTGACAATCCTTATAGGCTCTTTAGGAAATTGAAGAAACTGAAACACTCCCAAGTAGTTTCTTTGACGCTAACATTATCCTGACACCGAAAGCAGAGATGCCACAAAAAAGAGAACTAGAGGCCAATATCCTTGATGAACACACATGCAAAGATCCTTAATAAAATACTAGCAAATAGAACCCATGCAGGATTAAGGTCATACACCATCACCCAGTAGATTCATTTCAGAGAAGCAAGTCAACAAAAGGAAAAATAAAAATCATATGATAATATCAACAGAAGCAGAGAAAGCATTTGACAGAGCCTAACACCCATTCATTATAAAAACTCATAACAAGATAGGAATAGAAGGAACTTTTCTCAATATAGGAATCTTTCTTTTAAAGAGCCTCAGAAATACAACTCTGCTAGCATCCATGACTTCAGGCCAAGAAGAATAAAATGAGTGAGAATAATTCCTATTTGGCTTAATTTAATTTTTATATGTTACCAGTGATACTGTCCAGTCTGAAAATAAAGCTCACAGACACAGTGAACAAATTAGTGGCTGCCAAATGTCCAGAGAGTGATGACATGGGTAAAAGAGGCTAAAAGTTGCAAACTGCAGTTCCCATTTAGCAAAGCCTCTGACATTGACAGCATTTGGTGCCGTGCTGAGTGAACACAGTGCAGGATCACAGTTAGTGAGCAGAGGCAGAAACCAAATTTCAAAAGAATTAGTGAGGTTTTGGTTTTTGGGGGGTACGGTCGGGGGGTGAGGAGGTGGCCCTACCTAATCTTTGTGGTTCTACGTCACTACCTTGTGCTAGTTAAGCAGCTCCTGGACTTGAAAAAATATCTAGCATTTTGTTCACTGTACTATCTTTTGTAGCTGGATGGTGATGCCACTCATTTTATTTTTTTACCTTGAGTGAGGTACTGTTTATACCTGATGTGGCCTTTACATTTTTAGCCTAAGGTTTTTCTCCTCGGTTTACTGTCTCCATGGTCACCAGATCTTCAGTGCAAGAGGATGACAGAATACCCCTGACTCACTGGCCTACAGGTTTCTCTGCAACAATTTGCAAATTACTTCTGTATACCCTCAGAACACAGTTGGGGTTTCTCCGAGTGCATAAAATGGCTATTGCTTTCATCAGAATGCCACTCGTTTAATAAGTGACTTAAAAATTCTTTATTCCCACAATTGACACTGTAGTGTCAATTCAGTGCATAGGGCATTTACCTTACATGCAGCCAGGTTCAATTCCTGGCATCCCATCTGGTCCCCTGAGCCTGCCAAGAATGATTTCTGAACACAGGGCTAAGAAGTAAGTCCTGAGCACTGCTGAATGTGGCCCAAAAACTAAAGGGAAAAAAAAGATATGGCTTTAAAAATAAAGAAAAACAGTCATCATAATAAAAAAATAAATAAAAACAAAGCTAACAAGGCAATAGCCAGTCAGTATTCAATGACACACATCTCTAGATTAGTGAAAACACTGTCATCACAGGCCCTGAAGACTTGTCTTCTCAGTTGAGACAGGTAGTATTAAACATGTCTCCATCCCATTTATATAGGAGTATTGGCAACCACTTTAAGAAGTCACCACTTTAGCTACTGTAGTTCTATTTACTTTGCTTTTTCTCATGCCCTTGCTTTCGTTTCTCTCCCCCTTACTGTTTGGTCAGACCATTTGGTGATGAGAGAGATTTCTACAGACTGCTCATAGCCTTGGGGCTGATGTGGGTTCACGGATCCCTGCTCAGGAACCAATCTGTGGGATCTGCTATCATGGACACATTAGCCTTCTGGTCTAAGCAGCTCCTCTGTAGACCATTGTCTCCTGCACTTTCCTTTCAGTTCAAAATACTGCTCCTATCACAATCTTTCATAGTTTTTTTCAGGTCTCTGAGCTTTTTCTCATTTTTTTCTTGCTCTTCTGATTGCATCTTGATATAAATTCTCCTGTGTTCAATCTCAGATCTCAAAAAGAAAATTTGATCCTAGGAGGATCTTATCTTTCCAAGGAGTCACCGAAAGATTGCTGACCAGTTTCTTAGAGGATTAGTCTATTAACTGCTCACGTAACTTTCATTGAACCAATCAACTGTGGCTCAAGCATCACAGGGTATGAGATACTCAGGCAGTCCGAGGCAGATTCTCTGTGATAAAGATTGGTGGGAGGGGGCTGGTGGGGGTTGGCTGGCAATTACTAGGTTTCTAGGATGTATGTTTTTCTTCCTTCCTTCCTTCCTTCCTTCCTTCCTTCCTTCCTTCCTTCCTTCCTTCCTTCCTTCCTTCCTTCCTTCCTTCCTTCCTTCCTTCCTTCCTTCCTTGTTTTCTTCCTTCCTTTCTTCTTTCCTTCCTTCCTTTCTTCTTTTTTTCTTTCCACTGCCAGGTGTGGCCCCAAAACAAAACGAAAAGAAAAAAAAGGTCAACATAGTTTCAAAGTGGGTAATTCATATTTCTGGATGTGGAAGAATCTATACTTGAAGTTTAAAATCAGGCATAGATATATCATGTATAGTTCTAAAACACAGGTGATTGAAATTTTTCTTTTTATATATATAAAATCTTTAAGCATCATGATTACAAGCATGATTATAGCTGAGTTTCAGTCATAAACAGAACACACCCCTTCACCAGTGCAACATTCCCACCACCAATGTCCCCCACTCCCAGCCTTTATTCGAGACAGGCATTCTACTTCCCTCACTCATTAACATTGTCATGTTAGTTGTTAATGTAGTTATTTCCTTAACTGCATTCACCACTCTTTGTGGTGAGCTTCATGTTGTGAGCTGGTCATTCCGGCCTTCACTTCTGTTGTCTCTAGGCATTATTATCATAATGTCTTTAATTCCTTTTCTTACTTGGAAAGGAATTTCAAACCTGCGACTAAGAGTTGGATTTTTGACACATCTCACATGACAAGTGCCATCTTGTGGTGGTACTGATGTTTATGATTCCCCCAGTGGCACAAACAATTAAATCAGCTTTGGTGCAGTGTAACCAATGGTCCAGGCACCAAGCCAGGGTAACTCTTAGTCATTGCAGTTCCAACAACAGAAGTAAGGAAAGGAGGAAATCGAAGCAGGAAAAGTGGCCAGGACTACCTCAGTGGCTGGGTAGCCAGTGAGCACTTCCATGAGAGTCAATTCTATCCCAATTTTAGTCTTCACCCTACGTAAGGTACAAAGTCAGAGCACTGATGCTGTATGCTTGGGAAGCTCCAAATACGTTCAGAAAAAAAGTGAGTTAGTGCCCTTGTAATGTTCTTCCAGATAACTCCAGATGCTGTCAGAGAGCAACCAGTTTGTCAAGAGAGGGCAGAAATGGGGACTCTCCTTGTGTGAATGTGTTGTGACTTAGAGGTGAGGGCAGAGCCAGCCCTGCTGCACATCAAAAGTCACAATGCTTGTCTCCATTTGCTGCTCTCCATTTTAAAAAAAGGTGGACTTGCCTACTTAATAGCTCTTTGAGCCCACTACTGGGGAAGGAACTCCTCCACTCCCTCACACTCCAGAGACAGCTGTGATCAGGGTTGGGCTTCAGCTGCCTGGCCTGTTACCATATCCAGATCCTTTTCTGAATTGGTCCCATTTCTTCTATTAAAGATTTCTTATGTTTGAGAAGCACAATGGGATATTAAAAATGATGTAACTGATACAGGGCTGCATTAGAGTTTCTGGAGGAAAATAAAGACTTTCATATCAGGAGATTGATAAATCCTAATATTCCTTAGCATGCAGAAAGCATTGAAAAACAAAATAATAGTAAATTAGACTTTGTAAATTTAACCTTTCTGCTTATAAAAGGATCACATCAAAGAAAAATAAGTCGAAGGACTAGATAGATATTAACAGAGAAGTTGCAGCTACCCTATAAAACAATACATTTTCTTTACATACAAAGCAGCAATAAAAAGATAAAAAATCTTGGACTCAAAATATGTTTTAGCAAGTAAATGCCTGTCATGAAAGCCGCTGACTCAGGTGTGATCTCTGACACTCATGATCCCTGAACAGTGTCAGAAATACCCCCTGTGCTTGCCCCACAGCAAAGGTGAGTGCCTCAACAGAAAATAAGCTAAAGTTGTGAGAAGACATCTTCCAACTCCACATGAATACATAAACACATTACCTAACACCATCAGAAGAATGAATGCAAACTGGAAACCAACTTGTCTCTATTTCATTACAAAGTTGGGTATCTCTAATGAAAAAGACTGACAGTACCAAGGGCAGATCAACTGGATGAGGATAAATGGAACTGCCACATATTAGGAAACTACATTAAAAAGATTTATTTACTCCTAGCTTGCTAAGGAATTTTATACATGCACAATAACAAGTTAACATTTTGTTTATATTGAATGTTCTTTATATGATCCCCATATTTTTATATCCAAAGAGATTGTTATTACAACCTTTTACTGATGGCTGCAGAAACATCAGCAATACCCATAATGCAATATTTTCTCAGACAAAATTAAGATTACTTTTCTCGTGAAAAACTGTTTTTATACTTTGATTGGTCTAGTCAGATTTCCCCCCTTAAATCTTTTTTTGCTTGTTTTTGTTTTGTTTTTTTGGGTTACACCCGGCAGTGCTCAGCGGTTACTCCTGGTTCTGCACTCAGAGATCACTCCTGGCAGGCTTGGGGAACGATATGGGATGCCAAGATTTGAACCACCGTCCTTCTGCATGCAAGGTAAACTCCCTACTATGCTATCTCTTCGGCCCTCCCTTAAATCTTTCTTAATTCTCTTCATTCTTAATAAATTTTACATTTGTATGGCTTATTTCCTGCAAATTTTAAAATGTATTTGCACAGAATTATCTTAATGTTAATTTTTAAATTTATCTATTTATTATCTATTAAAAAGTAGTTTTGAAAAAATTTGTGGAATTTCAGGAGATTAGCTTGATTCATCTAAGCAGGTAGGTGATACTACCTCCATAATAATTTTTTTTAAATATCTCCCATATACGAGATAAAAAAGAAACATAGTAATGGAAAAAAATTAATAAATGCTCAGTCATTATAATTAAATATTTTGTCTATTTAAATAGATGGGCTAGGAATTGGGAGCCTACATGGGGCTAGGAATTGGGAATATTTGGGATATTGGTGGAGAGATAATAGGCTTTCTGGTGGTAGAATGATGTTGCATTGAAAACTGTGCTTAAAAGCATTGTGAACTCTGGGGCTGGAGTGATAGCACAGCAGTAAGGCATTTGCTTTGCATGTGGCCAATACAGAAAATGCTGGGTTCAAATCCCAGCATCCCATATGGTCCCCCCAGTCTGCCAGGTGTGACTTCTGAGAGCAGAGCCAGAAGTAACCACTGAGCACCGCTGGGTGTGACCCGAAAACTAAAAAAAAAGTATTGTGAATCTGGACTCAGATCAATAGCAGAGCAGGGAGGGCATTTGCCTTGCATGTGGTGGACCCAGGTTAAAACCTCAGCATCCCATATAATTCCCAGAGCCTGCTGGGAGTGATTCCTAAGCACTGCCAGATGCACCAAATAAACAAACCAAAAGTATCGTGAATACTGGCATCTCAATGAAAATGCTTAAAAAAGAGAAATACCAAATTAAAATTATTTTTACTTTGATTTATATATTAGTTGGTTTATATTAAATTATAGTTGGTTTATATGAAGGCCTCCCAAAGGTTTGGCTTTACATTACACAATGTGTAGAATAGTATTATTCCCTAATAGTTCTTGTGACCTTCCATTACCAAAATAATGCTTTTCCACCCAGAGCACTCATCACAGGCAAGAAAGATGCTGCCAATAACTATGCCCTTGGGCCCTACACTATTGGCAAGGAGATCACTGATCCTGTCTTGGACCAAATTTGTAAGCTAGCTGATAAGTGCACAGGTCTTCAGGACTTCCTGGTGTTCTGCAGCTTTGGCTGGTGGTATTCCCCAAACTTTACTTCCAAACTAAATCATTGTTGCTCCATGGAGATCTATTTGGATATAAACCTGTTGGCTCTTTCTACCTTAGATGATATTAATTGTTCAACCTATCTAAGTATGGACTTGAACCCTTTACTTAAACCCTGGCCCACCCAGCTCACCTAATTTCAAGAGACATTGTTTACTTGAAGACCCATGCATAGTTGAGGACTGTCCACTAAAGGCTCAGTAATCTAAGCCACCTAAAGTAATGTTTGACTGACTGTCGCCCCACTGTTTTCTCCATATAGCCCTTCCTTCGATTGGTTGAACTCCTATTCTTGCGTTGTGTAACCCATTTTATGAAACTTACCTGTGGCCTTCTTGGAATGCTCTGAAAATCCATAGTAATTTATATGGCTTCAGTCAAGAAACACTTATCTAAATTTATTTGAAGAGAACTTAGACCTGGCTGCAGAAGACTTTGACTTTGACTACAGAGATATTAGAAAGTGAGAAATGGTATTGATTCTTAGAGTCAAGATGGGAATTTAAGGTACTTTTAGGACTCTGTCAATACCACTGAAATCCAAATAAAGAAATTCCAAGCTGAGTAAGACAGCAATTAAAATCAGGGATATATAACTATTTAGAAATTCAATTGATACAAGACTTTCTTATGAGTATTTCCAGCAATAAATAATTATGCCAGCTATAATTCATTATATATTCATTAGAGTTACTAAAGATCTGGAATGTGGGGCCTGCGAGGTGGCGCTAGAGGTAAGGTGTCTGCCTTGCAAGCGCTAGCCAAGGAAAGGACCGTGGTTCGATCCCCAGGTGTCCCATATGGTCCCCCCAAGCCAGGGTCAATTTCTGAGTGCTTAACCAGGAGTAACCCCTGAGCATCAAACGGGTGTGGCCCGAAAAACCAAAAAAAAAAAAAAAAAACAAACAAAAAAAAAAAAACAAAAAACAAAAAAACCCCAAAATGATCTGGAATGTTCCCTTTCACTTAATTGGTTAACCATTTATTGACAATGACAACCTTATAAAGTGAATGCCATACCCATTTTTAAAAATTACTTTATTTCAATACTGTGGTTGCAAAATTGTTTGTGTTTGAGTTTATTAATTGCAGCACTATTTACAATAGCCAGACACTGGAAACAACCAAGATGCCAACCAAGATGCAGATGAATGGCTAAAGAAACTGTGGTATATATTCACAATGGAATATTATCCAGCCATCAGGAGATGAAGTCATGAAATTTTCATATACATGGATGTACATGGAATCTATTATGCTGAGTGAAATATGTCAGAGGGAGAGAGATAGACGCAGAATAGTCTCCCTCATCTATGGGTTTTAAGTAAAATAAAAGACATTTTTGCAATAATTTTCAGTGACAAAAGAGAGGAGGGCTTGGAAGGTCCAGCTCACAACATGAAGCTCACCACAAATAGTGATGAGTGCAGTTAGAGAAATAACTACAATGTATATCACCCTTCATCAGTGCCATACTCATTTTAGAAGGAAGGAAACTAAAGCTCAGAGAAATGAAATAAATAGATCAAAGTAATAAATCACGTGATTGAAGCAGCCATAAGTCTGTTGGCTTCCCACAAGTCTGTTGCTTCTGGAACCAGTGCTACTTCTATCAGACCAGAATGACTCCTGGTAGAGGGAGTTTGTGGCCCAAGCATTTTAGAGAAACTGTTTGGCTCCCAGCAAGTGGGCTTAAGAAAATATGCCTTTTCTTTCATGTTGTGAAGACAGAATTAGTCATAAAGGGCATTCCTTTAAGACCTTCTGTTTGAAGTGATAAAAGCTAGATTGAGGGAAGGCTCACAGGCCCCTAGTCAGGGCTCACCCCTGCCCTCAGAGCCAGAAAATGTGATTTCTTTTGCCATCCCTTTCACTTACTGCACTTGCTCTGCTTGGTGGGTCTCTGGTGATTTTTTTTCCTTAAGAAAAGAAGATAACTTGGGTTAATTTCAAGTTCTCCACAATTTATCTGTACTGGGCCAGAAAAGTGTTGAGTGGGAAAGGGTTTCATTGTCCGTGAGGGCCTCATGGCTCTTCAACACCCACCACTTCTGCCTCATGTCAAAGGAAAGCAAATAGGTTTATTAAATAGCTGTCAAACTGAATGAGTGAGCAGCAAGAGCACACAGGGGAGATTGAATTAGAGGGAGAGGACATGCCACACTAAACAAGGGCACAGATTTATGGCCTCGGCTGCTTGCCCTTCAGAATGATGCCTGAGGTAAATCTGAATGAGAGGGAGGCCAGGAAAGTGCAGAGGGAAGGGCTGAGCCTTGGGCCTTACAATGAGACTGTGCTTTTCTTTGTTGGTACTTGGAGCCTGAAAATGCACACTTTGACTTGCCAGCCTTTATTGTACTGGGAAATACAAGAAGAGGGTTATAAGGAAACAGAGACTCATTTGGCCCCCGGTTAGCCATAAGTAGCTACTGTCCTTTTAAGGGTGAAGACTTCAGTCACCAGAAGCCAGACCCTTGTAAGTACCACTTGGAGGTCTGTTGGCCCAGAGTATATAAACCAGGGCTGAAGTGCGGGCTAGCCCTGCAGAAATGCTCCTTTTGAATGGTGCTGCTGAATTGCTGGAGAAACTGTTTACAGGAGTTCTGATTTCTGTTATCTTTTGTGACTTCCCCTACTGCTCCAGGACTGACAGTTGGCACCTGAAGCAGGTTGTTAGTAGTCTTCAAACTTTTAAACAGGCGGCCAGTTCACTGCTCCTCAGGCCATTAAAGAACCAAACTGCTGCTATAAAAAATACTATGGACACATTTCTAGGCACACTGTATATATATTATTTTGAAGTAAAAAAAAGAAAAAAAAAAGAAGAACAAATATAGTACTTAAAATTAAAACAAGTAAAGTTGAATCAATAAACTTATTATTTCAGGGGAAATTTGGGTCTGCTAATGGGGGGCTATAATTTGAGGACCCTGCAAGAGACTGAGAGGAATAAACAGAAGGAGGGAACTCAGAGAGTGGAGTGTACATTCCACACTTGTACTTTATATGGCCTGGGATGAGTCAGCTGCTAAGCAGGACAGGCAGCAGTGGCAAAAACACCTGGCAGGACAGATAAATGTCCTCAGTGGAATGCATAAGGTCTGCAAAGCCATAGTTTCAGGATGTCTGTTCTGGGGAATCAGAATTGTGATCCTTCTTTGAGGAAGTGTCTGTTTATTTCTTCTCCCCATTTTTGATGGGGTTATATATTTTTTTCTTGTTAAGTTCTACCAGCACCTTGTATATTTGGATATTATCCCCTTATCTGTTGGATATTGGGTAGCTATTACCACCACCATCTGTGGCTAATACCACAGATGGGTATTCTGTGGGTGGCTTTTGTATCCTAGGCACTATTTCCTTTGAGGTACAGAAGCTTCTCAGTTTAATATAGTCTGTCTATTTATCTCTGCTTCCACTTGTTTGGAGAGTGCTGTTTCCTTCTTAAAGATGCCTTTAGTCTCAGTGTCATGGAGTATTTTACCTACATGTTGTTCTATATACCTTATGGTTTCAGGCCTAATACCAAGATCTTTAATTCGTTTGGATTTGATTTTTGTGCATGGTATTAGATGGAGGTCTGAGTTCGCTTTTTTGCAAGTGGTTAACCTTTAGTTGTGCCAACACCACTTGTTGAAGAGGTTTTCCTCTTCAACTTCCATTTTGAATTTTTTGCCCCTTTATCAAAGATTAGTTGATTGTAAGCCTTGGGAACATTCTCTGAATACTCAAGTCTATTCCACTGATCTGAGGATCTGTCTTTATTCCAATACCATGCTGTTTTTTTTTTAACAACTATTGCTTTGTAATATGCATAAAAATGCTACACATCACTAATCATCAGGGAGATGCAAATCAAAATAACAATGAGGTAACATCTCACACCTCAGAGACTGGCACACATAACAAAGACAGAACAATAAATGCTGGTGGGGATGTGGAATGAAAGGAACTTTCATTCCCTGCTGGTGGGAATGCATCTAATCCAGACTTTATGGAAAACAGTATGTAGATCCCTCAAAAAACTGGAAATTGAGCTCCCATCTGGTCCAGCTATACCACTCCTAGGGATATACTCTAGGAACACAAAAACCTAATGCAAAAATGCCTTCTGCATACCTACTTTTATTGCTGCACTATTTACAATAGCCAGACTCTAGAAATAACCAAGATGGCCTTCAACAGATAAATGACTAAAGAAACTGTGGTACATATATCACAATGGAATATTATGCAGCTGTCAGGAAAGAAGAAATTTCCCTGAAATTTTCCTATTCGTGGATGTACATGGAATCTATTATGCTGAGTGAAATAAGTCAGAGGGAGAGAGTAGACACAGAACAGTCTCACTCATCTATGGGTTTTAAGAAAAATTAAGGACTTTATTGTCATAATCCCCCGAGACAATAGAGATGAGGGCCAGAAGGACTGGCTCATAATATGAAGATCATCACAAAAAGTAGTGGTACAGTTAGGAAAATAAATACATTAACAACTATCATGACAATCTTAATGAGTGAGGGAAGTAGAATGCATGTCTCAAATACAGGCAAGGATTGAGAAGGAGGAAGTGGGACATTGGTGGTAGGAATATTGCACTGGTGAAGGGGGGGTGTTCTGTTTATGACTGACATCCAACTACAATCATGCTTGTAATAACGGTGCTTAAATAAATATAATATATATTGTGATCTTGTGGATCAAAGCCATAATCCCTTTGTGGCTCAAGGTCCTAATCTCATAGTGGTTTAAATATAAGCTGGTTTCTTGAATATATAATGAGTGTTTTTTCCCCTATTCCATGTCTTTCAAAGATCTACTGTTGGATCTACACATCATGTTATAAGGATTGATGACATGTTGGAAATATACCTCCAAATAATTATAAAAAGAAACAATACTGTACTCACCAAATTACTTAAAAATGTTACTGCTTTAGCCCCTCTTGGACCCAAGAGGGAAGACCAGATGAGATTAAATTGAAAATGTTACCTTCTCAACCCCTTCTGTGCCTATGCCTCCAAAAAAGAGAGCTCTTCCTACAGAACCTAGATAAAGTCCAACGGACAACGGTATTCCCACTCCCCAAAACAGGAGAATTCCATAAAACTAAGGCTATCAGAGGGGAGATGTTTCTAGTGGAAACTCAGGCTCAGATCTAATTTAGAGCCGATAATATTCCAAACACTGCTTGTGGCAGTGTAAAGATATCTGAATCTTGAGGCATGACCCAAAATTCAGCACCTTAGATGATGAGCTGGTTATTGTACCTTCAGAATCAGACTTTGAAATGAATATGGCTAGAACCCAGGAGATCTAGAACTCATGAGCTTCCATCTTACCAAGGGGTGAAAGTAAATTCACTTGGCCACTTTAAAAGGCTCTGATACTTATGGACCTATGCTCACCATTTTTTGTGATAAGCTTCATATAATAGACTGGTCCTTCTGGCCGATATCTTTATTATTTCTGGATAGTATTATCATACTGTCTTTAATTTTTATTACATCTCAGATGCGAGAGTCTGTTCTATGTTTAGCTTTCTCCCTCTGACTCATTTCATTCAGCATAAGAGTCTCCATGTCCATCCATGTATAAGAAAATGTCATGACTTCATTTTTTTCTTTTTTTTTTCTTTTTTTTTTTTTTGGTTTTTGGGCCACACCCGGTGACGCTCAGGGGTTACTCCTGGCTATGCGCTCAGAAGTCGCTCCTGGCTTGGGGGACCATATGGGACGCCGGGGGATCGAACCGCGGTCCGTCTCCTAGGCTAGCGCAGGTAAGGCAGGCACCTTACCTCGAGCGCCACCGCCCGGCCCCAACTTCATTTTTTTCTAACAGCTGCATAGTACTCAATTTAATAGATGTACCACTATTTATTTAGTCACTCATCTGTGTTGGGCACCGAGTTGTTTCCAGATTCTGGCTATTGTAATCAGTTCTACAAAAAGTATAGAAGTACAAAGAAGCAAAAAGAGGCTCCAGAAACCTCGCTCGCCCAGACGCAATTTTCAGGGAGGGACTACAGAGCTTGAAAACCGGCTAAGCTTTGCAAATGCCGGCTCCCTGTGTGCAACACCAGGCGGGGAAAATCCGCAAAAGTACACCGGCCCAGTGGGGCCCAACAGTGAAAAACTGTGAGTGTGACCTGTCTATGTCTGTCTACTGTCCTCTTGCGTGAAACTCTTGCGAGTGGGGCAAAAAGAGCCTCCAGAAACCTCGCTCGCCCAGACGCCATTTTCAGGGAGGGACTACAGAGCATGAAAACCGGCTAAGCTTTGCAAAAGCCGGCTCCCTGTGTGCGACACCAGGCGGGGAAATTCCGCGAAAGTACACCGGCCCAGTGGGGCCCAACTGTGAAAAACTGTGAGTGTGACCTGTCTATGTCTGTCTACTGTTCTCTTGCATGAAACTCTTGCGAGTGGGGCAAAAAGAGGCTCCAGAAACCTCGCTCGCCCAGACACCATTTTCAGGGAGGGACTACAGAGCATGAAAACTGGCTAAGCTTTGCAAAAGCCAGCTCCCAGTGTGCGACACCAGGCGGGGAAAAACCGCGAAAGTACACCGGCCCAGTGGGGACCAACTGTGAAAAACTGTGAGTGTGACCTGTCTATTTCTGTCTACTGTCCTCTTGCGTGAAACTCTTGCGAGTGGGGCAAAAAGAGGCTCCAGCAGAGCACGGCCACTCCGCTTGGCTACGCGGCCGTGCACTCTTTCTAAGGAAAGAAAACCATTGCAACAAGAAGAAAAAATTACACTAAGAACGGTGCTATATCACAGAAGCAAACATTTCTCTCTGGACTGTCTTCTCTGTTGCATGCTCAGGCCTAAGATTTGACCCAGTGTGAGGCTTCATCCACGGAGGACTCCCCTCCCTTAGAGGCAAGTCAGCCCATCCAGAAAGGGAGGAGCCAGAGGAGTGTGCTGCCTGCATCATATAGACAATGAATACCACCACAACACGTAGAAAATCCACAATACAAGTGTGACAATGGGGAAACAACGCAGGCCAGCATCAGACATAGAGAATGAAGATGACAATTCTGAGGACCAGATAATGACCAACCAACTAATCAACCTCTAAGATAAGGACTTTAGACTAGCAATATGGAAGATGCTCAATGGACTCCAAGAAACCATGGATCGAGTTGAACAGAACACTAATAAGAACCAAGAAAATATGAAGACAGAAATCACAAAACTCCAAACTGAAATAACATGTCAACTAACAGGCCTGAGAAAGTCAGTAAACGAAGTGAATGACAAAATGGATAAGCTCTGAGACAGGGTATCAGAAGCTGAGAATAGACTTGGTGCTGTGGTAGATGAGATACATAACAATTCCATAAAGCAGGAGAGATTAGACAAAAAACTTAAAGCAAATGAGCAGACAATGGAAAAATTAGTCAAAGAATTGGAACAGATGAAAATGGAAGTCTATGATAAGATCAACAGAAACAACTTAAGAATCATTGGAGTCCCAGAGACCCAGGAAGAAATTTTCCAGGAAGAATCAACGGTCAAGAACATCATTAAAGAGAAACTTCCAGAGCTAAAGAATATATGTGATCAAATCCTGCATGCCCGAAGAGTACCAACCAAAAGAGACCCCAGAAAAACCACCCCAAGACACATCCTAGTCACAATGACAAATCCCACAGATAGAGACAGAATTCTGAAAACAGCAAGATCAAAAGGAGAAATCACGTTCAAGCAAGCTTCCCTGAGATTTACAGCAGACCTGTCACCAGAAACACTCAATGCCAGAAAGCAGTGGTGGGATATTGTGACAAGACTGAATGAAATGAATGCTTCACCCAGAATACTATACCCAGCAAAACTCACTTTCCAGTTTGACGGAAGAATACATGGCTTCACAGACAAAGAACAGCTCAGAAACTTCACAGACACAAAACCAGTCTTAAGAGAAAAACTGAAAGACCTAATTTAAGACAAGACTACCCAAAAGACACACCAAATTTTGAAATAAAGATGCTGTTAAATCCCAGGACAATTCTTTCTCTTAACGTCAATGGACTAAATGCACCAGTTAAGAGACACAGAGTGGCTACATGGATCAAAAAACTCAATCCAACCTTCTGCTGCCTACAAGAAACGCACCTGAATAGTCAGAACAAACATAGACTCAAAATAAAAGGCTGGAGAAAAATTATCCAAGCAAACAACACCCATAAAAAAGCTGGAGTGGCCATACTAATATCAGATAATGCAAACTTTATACTCAGGAAGGTTGTAAGGGACAAAGATGAACATTTTATATTAATCAAGGGGTACGTAGAGCAGGAAGAATTCACTCTCCTAAACATATATGCACCGAATGAGGGGCCAGCAAAATATTTAATACAACTGTTGACAAATCTGAAAAATAATATCAACAACAACACAATAATTGTGGGGGACCTAAACATGGCTTTGTCAACACGGGATAGGTCAACCAGACTGAAACCCAACAAGAATATACTAGACCTGAGGAGAGAAATGGAAGAAAGAGGCCTAGTGGATATATATATATATATATGTATATATATATATATATATATATATGTATATATATATATGTAGGAAACTCCATCCCCAGAAACCTGGATACACATTCTTCTCCAATGTACATGGGACATTCTCCAGGATAGACTACATGCTGGCACATAAAACATACCTCCATAAGATCAAGAGGATAGAAATTTTGCAGACTACCTTCGCTGACCACAAGGCTCTGAAATTATTTGTGAATTCCAAAGGGACTCAGAAGAAACACTTTAACACCTGGAAGTTAAACAGCCTCATGCTCAATAACCAGTGGGTCCAAGATGAAATCAAGGAGGAAATCAAAATTTTCCTGGAAACAAATGACAATAAAGACACAAACTATCAGAATTTATGGGACACAGCAAAAGCAGTTCTGAGAGGCAAATTTATAGCTTTGCAAGCACACATCAGGAAAGAAGAAGGAGCTTCCGTGAGTAGCTTAATGACACAGCTAATAGAACTAGAAAACGCTCAACAAAAGGACCCAAGAATACGAAGACAGAAGGAAATAACAAAGCTGAAAGCAGAAATCAATGAAGTGGAAACTCAAAAAACAATCCGAAAGATCAACGAAAGCAGAAGTTGGTTCTTTGAAAAAATAAACAAGATTGATAGACCACTGGCAAACCTAACAAAGAAAGAGAGAGAGAGAAACGTGATAACTCGTATCAGGAATGAAAAAGGAGAGATCACTACTGATATGGTAGAGATCCAAAGGGTAATCAGAAACTACTTTGAAAAACTCTACGCCACTAAAAATGAGAACCTGGAAGAAAAGGATAAATTCTTGGACTCTTATAATCTTCCACGGTGGAAGGAAGAGGATGTAGCATATCTAAACACCCCCATCACCATTGATGAAATTAAAACAGTAATCAAATGTCTGCCGAAAAACAAAAGCCCAGGTCCAGATGGATTCACTAATGAATTCTATCAAACTTTCCAAGAGGAACTACTGCCAATCTTGGCAAGACTCTTTCATGAAATTGAACAAACAGAAACACTTCCAAATAGCTTTTATGAAGCCAACATCACCTTGATACCTAAACCAGACAGAGACGCTACCAAAAAAGATAATTACAGACCAATATCACTGATGAATGCAGATGCAAAGATCCTCAACAAAATCCTGGCAAATAGGATTCAATGCCTCGTTAAGAAGATCATCCACTACGATCAAGTAGGTTTCATCTCAGGAATGCAAGGCTGGTTTAACATCCGTAAATCTATCAACATAATACACAACATCAATAACAAGAAAAATAAAAACCACATGATCATATCAATAGATGCAGAGAAAGCATTTGATAAGGTCCAACACCCATTCTTGATCAAAACTCTCAGCAAGATGGGAATGGAGGGAACCTTTCTCAATATAGTGAAGGCCATCTACCACAAGCCAGTGGCAAATATTATCCTCAATGGAGAAAAACTGAAAGCCTTCCCTCTAAATTCTGGCACAAGACAAGGCTGTCCTCTCTCACCACTCCTATTCAACATAGCACTGGAAGTACTTGCTATAGCGATTAGGCAAGAAAAAGATACCAAGTGAATCCAGATAGGAAAGGAAGAAGTCAAGCTGTCACTGTTTGCAGATGACATGATACTCTACTTAGAAAATCCTAAAGACTCTATCAAAAAGCTTCTAGAAACAATAGACTCATATAGGAAGGTGGCAGGCTACAAAATTCACACACAAAATTCAATGGCCTTTCTCTACACCACTAATAATAAGGATGAAATGGACATTAAGAAAACAACCCCATTCACAATAGTGCCACACAAACTCAAATATCTTGGAATCAACTTGACTAAATATGTGAAGGACCTATACAAAGAAAACTATAAAACTCTGCCCCAAGAAATAAGAGAGGACACACGGAAATGTAAACGCATACCCTGCTCATGGATTGGCAGGATTAACTTCATCAAAATGGCAATACTCCCCAAGGCATTATACAGATTTAATGCCATCCCTCTGAAGATACCCATGACGTTCTTCAAAGAAGTGGATCAGACACTTTTGAAATTCATTTAGAACAATAAACACCCTCGAATAGCTAAAGCAATCATTTTGAAAAAGAATATTGGAGGAATTACTTTCCCCAACTTTAAACTGTACTACAAAGCAACAGTTATCAAAACAGCATGGTATTGGAATAAGGATAGGTCCTCAGATCAGTGGAATAGGCTTGAATACTCAGAAAATGTTCCCCAGATATACAACCACCTAATTTTTGATAAAGGAGCAGGAAATCCTAAATGGAGCAAGGAAAGCCTCTTCAACAAGTGGTGTTGGCACAATTGGATAGCCACTTGCAAAAAATTGAACTTAGACCCCCAGCTAACGTCATGTACGAAGGTAAAATCCAAATGGATTAAAGACCTCGATATCAGCCCCCAAACCATAAGTATATAGAACAGCACATATGCAAAACACTCCAGGACATTACAGGCATCTTCAAGGAGGAAACTGCACTCTCCAAACAAGTGAAAGCAGAGATTAACAGATGGGAATATATTAAGCTGAGAAGCTTCTGCACCTCAAAGTAAATAGTGCCCAGGATACAAGAGCCACCCACTGAGTGGGAGAAACTATTCACCCAATACCCATCAGGCAAGGGACTAATCTCCAAAATATACAAGGCACTGACAGAACTTTACAAGAAAAAAACATCTAACCCCATCAAAAAATGGGGAGAAGAAATGAACAGACACTTTGACAAAGAAGAAATATACATGGCCAAAAGACACATGAAAAAATGTTCCACATCACTAATCATCAGGGAGATGCAAATCAAAACAACGATGAGATACCACCTCACACCCCAGAGAATGGCACACATCACAAAGAATGAGAATAACCAGTGTTGGCGGGGATGTGGAGAGAAAGGAACTCTTATCCACTGCTGGTGGGAATGCCGTCTAGTTCAACCTTTATGGAAAGCAATATGGAGATTCCTCCAAAAACTGGAAATCGAGCTCCCATACGATCCAGCTATACCACTCCTAGGAATATACCCTAGGAACACAAAAATACAATACAAGAACCCTTCCTTACACCTATATTCATTGCAGCACTATTTACCATAGCAAGACTCTGGAAACAACCAAGATGCCCTTCAACAGACGAATGGCTAAAGAAACTGTGGTACATATACACAATGGAATATTATGCAGCTGTCAGGAGAGATGAAGTCATGAAATTTTCCTATACATGGATGTACACGGAATCTATTATGCTGAGTGAAATAAGTCAGAGAGAGAGAGAAAAACGCAGAATGGTCTCACTCATCTATGGGTTTTAAGAAAAATGAAAGACACCCTTGTAATAATAATTTTCAGACACAAAAGAGAAAAGAGCTGGAAGTTCCAACTCACCTCAGGAAGCTCACCACAAAGAGTGATGAGTTTAGTTAGGGAAATAACTACATTTTGAACTGTCCTAATAATGAGAATGTATGAGGAAAATGGAGAGCCTGTCTAGAGTACAGGCGGGGGTTGGGTGGGGCGAAGGGACACTTGGGACATTGGTGATGGGAATGTTGCACTGGTGATGGGTGGTGTTCTTTACGTGACTGAAACCCAAACACAATCATGTATGTAATTAAGGTGTTTAAATAAATTTAAAAAAATAAATAAAAAAAAAGAAGTACAAAGAACATTTTTGTATTGTGTTTTTGGGTTCCTAAGTCATAATCTAGGAGTTGTATTGCTGGATCATATAGAGCTCAGTTTCCAGGATTTTTTGAGGAATAGCCATACTGTTTTCTAGAAAGGTTAGACTACACGGCATTCCATTCCCACCAGCAGTCAGTTTCTTTCTCCTCGCACCCACACCGGTACTGATTGTTTTTGTTCTTTACAATGTGTACCAGTCTCTGTTGCCATGAGATGATATCTCATTATTTTGATTTGTAATTCCCTGATAAATGATTGCAAAGAATTATTTCATGTGTCTTTTGGCCACCTGTATTTGTTCTTTGAGGAACTGTCTATTCTCCCCACTTTTTATGAGGTTAGATTTTTTTCTTGTTAAGTTTTATAAATACCTTGTATACCTTACATTAGTTAGCCCCTTATCTTATAGGTATTGGGTGAATAGTTTCTCCCATTCAGTGGATGACCTTTGTGTCCTATCAACTATTTTCTTTGAGAAACAGAAGCTCCTCAGTTTAATATACACCCTTTTGTTTATCTCTGCTTCCACTTGCTTGGACAGTGTTTTTTTTTTCCTTGAAGATTCCTTTATACTCAATGTTATAGAGTGCTATGCCTACCTTTTCTTCCAGACTTTCTAGTTTTGAGTCTGATATCAAGGTCTTAAAGCCATTTTGATTTGATGCATAATGTTAAATAGAAGTCTGAGTTTACTTTTTTGCATGAGGCTGAGCAGTTTTCCCAATACCACTCGTTGAAGAGGCTTTCTTTGTTCCATTTTGCATTTCTTGCTCATTCCTCAAAGATTGATTATCTGTATGGGGGTCATTCTCTGAATACGCAGGTTTATTCCATTGATATAAAGGTCTGCGTTTACTTCAGAACCATGTTGTTTTCATGAGTAGTGCTTCATCGTACAATTTAAAGTTGAGGAAAGTGTTGCCTTTTATCTTCTTTTTCCTATGGGTTGCTTTCGCTATTCATGGGAGTTTATTGTTCTAAAAAATAGTTCTTTAAAGAATATGATGGGTATCCTTAGAGAAATTTAATTAACTCTCTTCACTGCTTTAGGAAGTACTGCCATTTTATCAATGTTAGTACTCCTAATCCATGAACAGGATATATGTCTCCATTTCCTTGTGAACTCATTTATTTTTGAAGCAATGTTTTGTAGCTTATTTTGTATAAGTGCCTCTTTAGATAAGCTAAATTCAAAGTACATGATTTTATTGTAGAAAAATTGTGAATGAGATTTTTATGTCAATTTCTTCTCTATCAATTTTTATATATAAAAAGGCCATTGATTTTTGTGTGCTAATTTTGTAGTCTACTACTTTTATTTTTTGAATGTTTTCAAAATTTGCTTTTTTATTAGTAAGTTTTTACTTGATTTAAACATCTTGATTACAAATATGAGAGTAATTAGGTTTCAGTCATGTAAAGAACACCCCCCTTCACGTGCAACATTCCCACAACCAATGTCCCAAATCTCCCTTCATCCCACCCCACCCCCACCTGTACTCTAGACAGAATTTCCAGTTCCCTCATCCATTCACATGATTATGGTAGTTCTCAGTGTAGTTATTTCGATAACTTCACTCACCACTCTGTGGTGAGCTTCATGAAGTGAGCTGAAAGTTCCAGACCTCCTCTCATTGTCTCTGAGGATTATTGCAAAAATTAATTTTAATTTTCTTAAAACCCATAGATGAGTGAGACTATTCTGCATCTTTCTCTCCCTGACTTATTTCAATCAGCATGATAGATTCCATGTACATCCACGAATAGGAAAATTTCATGACTTAATTTCTCCTGATGGCTGCATAATATTCCATTGTGTATATGTATCACAGTTTCTTTAGCTATTCATCTCTTGCAGGGTATCTTGGTTGTTTCTAGAGCCTGGCTATTGTGAATAGTGCTGCAATAAATATAGGTGTGAGGAAGGGGTTTTTGTATTGTATTCTTGTTTTCTAGGGTATATCCCTAGGAGTGGAATAGCTGGGAGCTCAATTTTCAAGTTTTGGATTAATCTACATATCGCTTTCCATAAGGATTGGACTAGAGGGCATTCTCACCAGCAGTGAATAAGAGTTCCTTTCTCTCCACATCCCCACCAGCACAGATTGTTCTCATTCTTTGTGATGTGTGCCAGTCTCTGTGGTGTGAGATGGTATTTCATCATTGTTTTGATTTGCATCTCTCTGATGATTAGTTGCAACCCTCAGTGAGGGACCCCCGACCCGCGGGTGTGTGGGAATGAGGGTCACTAGTAATTTGTGGATTCACTCGAGCAGATCTGATCTGTGAAATAAACTTGAGAGGTTAGTAAGAAAGACCCTTAAGGCAACTCACGCTGTTCAAAAGGGAGTTTATTGCCCGGGGAGATCAGCTTTTAAAGGCAAAATATGTCCTACAAGTTTCCACAATTACAATTGCAAGCACTCATTAGCATAAACTGGGGGCAGGTAATAGGGAGGGGTAAAGAGGTAGACCTGAGCACATGTTTGTACTGAAAGCACGAGTTTATACTGAAAGCACAAGATCCAAACAGGGTCTTATAAATTTTACTCAGCAAGCATAAATAAAACATCAGCTGTAAACATATTAATCTTTTGCTAACACAAAGGCAAGTTGCTCTATAATTTTCTCTCTGGCTGGGTGTATTGGGCTGCTTTAAATTTACTATAGTGTTTGTCTATTTCCTTTGTCCTCAGGGCATGGGTGCCTCTGGTCACCTGGGTAACAAGGTCAGGGATTTCTGAGACACCCTTTTGTTCTAGGTTCCATCAGCTTGGCTCCCCACAATTAGTGATGAAGAGCATTTTTTCATGTACTTTTTGGCCATTTTATATCAAAGTGTCTGTTCATTTCTTCTCCCCATTTTTTTATGTGATTAGAGTTTTTTGTAAAGTTCTGTTAGTGCCCTGTATATTTTGAATATTAGCCCCTTATCTGATGGGTATTATGTGAATAGTTTCTCCCACTCGTGGGTGTTCTTGTATCCTGGGCACAATTTCTTTTGAAGTGCAGAAGCTTCTCAGCTTAATGTATTTCCATCTGTTTATCTCTGGTTCTACTAGTTTGGAAAGTGCAATTTTCTCCTTGACGATGCCTTTAGTCTCAATGTCATAGAGAAGTGGTCCTCAAACTATGGCCCATGGGCCACATATTGTATTTGTATCTGTTTTGTTTCTTCATTGCAAAATAAGATATCTGAAGTGTGCATAAAAATTTGTTCATAAGTTTTCTTTTTACTATAGTCAGACCCTCCAATGATCTGAGGGACAGTGAACTGGCCCCCTGTTTAAAAAGCCTGAGGACCCCTGTCATAGAGTGTTTTACCTACGTATTGTTCTATAAACCTTATGGTATCAGGTCTGATGTGAGGTCTTTAATCCATTTGGATTTTAAATTCGTACATGATGTTAACTGGGGGGTCTATGTTCGCTTTTTTGCAAGTGGCTAACCAGTTCTACAGCACCACTTGTTGAAGAGGTTTTCCCTGCTCCACTTAGGATTTCTTGCTCCTTTGTCAAAAATTAGGTGATTGTATGTCTGGGGAACATTGTCTGAGAACTCAAGTCTATTCCACTGATCTGAGGGTCTGTCTTTATTCCAATACCATGGTGTTTTGATAACTATTGCTTTGTAGTACAGTTTAAAGTTGGGGAAAGAAATGCCTCCCATTATCCTTTTCCCTAGGAATGCTTTAGCTATTCGAGGGTGTTTATTGTTCTAGATGAACTTCATAAGTGATTGATCCACTTCTTTGAAGAATGTCATGGGTATTTTAGAGGGATTGCATTAAATCCATACAATGCTTTGTTCAGTATTGCCATTTTAAGATATTAATCCTGCCAATTCATGAGCAGGGTATGTGTTTCCATTTCCTTGTGTCCTTTCTTACTTCTTGGAGCAGGGTTTTATAGTTTACTTTGTATAGGTCCTTCACGTCTTTGGTCAAGTTGACTCCAAGATATTTGAGTTTGGTTGGCATTAATATGAATGGGATTGCCTTTTTGACGTCCATCTCTTCCCTATCATTATTGGTGTATAAAAAGGCCATTGATTTCTGTGTGTTAATTTTGTAGCCTGCCACCTTGCTATATGAGTTTATTGTTTCTAGAAGCATTTTGGTAGTATTTAGGGTTTTCTAAATAGAGTATGATGTCATCTGCAAACAGTGAGAGCTTGACTTCTTCCTTTCCTATCTGGATTCCCTTGATATCTTTTTCTTGCCTGATCACTACAGCAAGCACTTCCAGTACTATGTTGAAGAGGAGTGGTGAGAGCAGACAGCCTTGTCTTGTACCAGAATTTAGTGGAAAGGCTTTTAGTTTTTTCCATTGAGGATAATATTTGCCATTGGCTTGTGGTAGATGGCTTTAACTAGATTGAGAAAGGTTCCTTCCATTCCCATCTTGCTGAGAGTTTTGATCAAGAATGGGTGTTGGACCTTATTAAATGCTTTCTCTGTGTCTATTGATATGATCATGTGATTTTTATTTTTCTTGTTGTTGATGTTGTGTATGATGTTGATAGATTTACGGGTGTTAAACCATTCTTGCATTCCTGGGATGAAACCTACTTGGTCGTAGTGTATGATCTTCTTGATGATGCATTGGATCATATTTGCCAGGATTTTGTTGAAGATCTTTGTATCTGCATTCATCAGGAATATTGGTCTGTAATTTTCTGTTTTGGCAGCATCTCTGTCTGCTTTTGGTATCAAGGTGATGTTGGCTTAATAAAGCTCTTTGGGAGTGTTCGCATTTTTTCAATTTCATGGAAGAACCTGGCTAGGATTGGTAGTAGCTCCTCTTGAATGGTCTGAAAGAATTCATCATTCATTAGTAATTATATCTGGGCCTGGGCATTTCTTTTTGGGCAGATGTTTGATTCCAGTTTCAATTTCCTCAATAGTGATGGGGGTGTTTAGATATGCTATATCCTCTTCACTTCACTGTGGAAGGTTATAAGTGTCCAAAAATTTATCCATTTCTTCTAGGTTCTCATGTTTAGTAGCATAAAGTTTCTCAAAGTAGTCTCTGATTACCCTTTGGATCTCTGCAATTTCTGTCGTGATTTCCCTCTTTTCATTTCTAATACGGGTTATCTGTTTTTTCTCTTTCTTTGTGAGTTTTGCCAATGTTCTATCAATCTTCTTTATTTCTTTCAAAGAACCAACTTCCGCTTTCTTTGATCTTTCGGATTGGTGTTTGGTTTTCTACTTTATTGATTTCTGCTTTAAGCTTTGTTATTTCCTTCTGTCTCCCTATTTTTGGTTCCTTTTGTTGGTCATTTTCTAATTTTATGAGCTGCATCATTAAGTTATTCAGGTATGTCCCTTCTTCCTTCCTGATGTGTGCTTGTAAAGCTATAGTTTTTCTGCTCAATACCACATTTGCTGTGTCCCATAGATTTGGCAGTTTGTGTCTTCATTAACATTTTTTTCCAGGACAGTTTTGATTTCCTCTTTGATTTCATCTCGGACCCACTGGTTGTTTAGTAGCAGGCTGTTTATTTCCAATTGTTAAAGTTTTACTTCTGTGTGCCTTTGTTGTTCACATCTAATTTCAGAGTCTTGTGGTCAGCAAAGGTAGCCTGCAAGATTTCTATCCTTTTGATTTCATGAAGACATATTTTATGTGTCAGCATGTAGTCTGTCCTGGAGAATGATCCATGTACATTGGAGAAGAATGTGTATCCAGGTTTTTTTGGGTGGAGTTTCCTATATAAATCTACTAGTCCTCTTTCTTCCATTACTATTTTTAGGGCTAGTTTGTTTTTGTTGGGTTTCAGTCTGGTTGGCCTATCAAGTGTTGACAGGGCCGTGTTGAGGTCTCCCATGATTATTGTGTTATTATTGATGTCTTCTTTCAGATTTGTCAGTAATTGTATTAGATAATTTTCTGGTCTCTCATTGGGTGCATATATGTTTAATAGTCTGATTTCTTCCTGTTGCACATATCCCTTGATTAGTACATAGTGTCCATCTTTGTCCCTTACCACTTTTCAGAGTATAAAGTTGGTGTCATCAGATATTAATATGGCCATCCAGCTTTTTTAAATGTGTTGTTTGCTTGGATGATATTCCTCCAGCCTTTAATTTTGTGTCTATGTTTGTTCTGACTATTAAGGTGTGTTTCTTAAAGACAGCAGAAGGTTGGATTCATCTTTTTTACCCATTTTGCCACTCTGTGTCTTTTAACTGATAAATTTAGTCCATTGTCATTGAGAGAGATGATTGTCATAAAATTTAATGTCATCTTTGTAGATAAGTTTGCTGTGTTGTTGATTTCTCTTGTCTTAAAGTAGACCTTTCAGTTTTTCCTTTAAGGCTGATTTTTCATCTGTGAAGTTTCTGAGCTGTTGTTTACCTATGAAGCTATGTATCCTTCCTTCAAACCTGAACGAGAGTTGGGCTGGGTGCTGTATTCTCGGTGAGGCATCCATTTCATTCAGTCTTGTCACAATATCCCACCACTGTCTTCTGGCCTTGAGAGTTTCTGTGACATGTCTGCTGTTAGTCTTAGGGATGCTCCTTTGAATGTAATTTCCCTTTTTGATCTTGCTGCTTTCAGTATTCTATCTCTATCTGTGGGATTTGTCATTGTAATGAGGATGTGTCTTGGGGTGCTTTTCTTCGGGTCTTTTTTAGCTGGTACTCTTTGGGCATGCAGGATTTGATTGCATGTAGTCTAACTCTGGGAGTATCTCTTTGGTTCTGTCTTTGAAAGTTGATTCTTCCTGGAGATCTCCTACCTGGGCCTCTGGGACTCGAATGATTCTTGTTTCTGTTGAGTTTATCAAAGACTTCTATTTTCTTCTGTTCACATTCCTTGAGTACTTTTTTTTTATTACCTGATCATTTGTCTTAAGGTTCTTTTCCAATTTCTTCTGATTTGTTGAGTTTTTCTGCATCTCATCTGCCAGCATGCCAATTCTTTGCTCAGCTGTGGTTATCCTGCTGGCGAGGCCATCCACTGAGTTTTTCAGTTGAGCTACCGTGTTTTTCAGATCTGTTTTTTCAGTTTAGAGTTTTCTGATTTCTGTTTGTGTTCTGTTCAGATCGATCTATATTTTCTTTGAGTTCTAAAAACGTCTTTCATATTTCTATTCTAAATTCCTTATCTGAGAGTATAATCAGATGGTTAATCAGATGGTCATCTGAGCTATCATCTTCATTCTCTGTGCATGGTGTTTTCCTGCTAGGTTTCCCCATTGTCACGCTTGTAGTGTGATTTTTTTCTGAGTTTTGTGGTGGGGTTCATTGGTTAGAAAGAGTTTTTTGTGGGTGAGCTCCCTATGCCTCTGAGGGGAGCTTCAGGTATTCAGGAAAGACAGACAGGCACAGCCAGTCTACTACTTTTCTATATTAACTTATTTTTCTAGAAGTTTTTTGTAGAGTCTTTATGATTTTCCAAATATCGTATCATGTCATCTGCAAAGAGTGAGGGTTTGACTTTATCCTTCCTTTTCTGTATGAATGCCCTTGATATCTTTTGTTTGTTTGTTTTTGCCTAATTTTTATGACAAGTATTTCCAGTACTATTTGAATAGGAGTGGTGAAGGGTACAGCCTTTTCTTGTGCCATAATTTAGAGGAAAGGTTTTAAGGGTTTTTTTCATTGTGCATAATATTTGTCATGGATTTCTGGTAAATGAATGTGACTATATTGAGAAACTTTTCTTCTGTTCCCATTTTTTGAGTTTTTATCATGACTGTGTATTGAACCTCATCAAATGTTTTTTCTGCATCTATTGATATGATCATATGATTTTTAAAATTTTGTTGTTATGGTGTATTATGTTGATTGACTTGTGTATGTATATTACATCTCTTGAACAAATCCTACTTGTTCATGGTGTATGGCCTTCTTTATGAGGTGTTGGATCCTATTAGGTAGAATTTTGTTGAGTATCTTTGCATCTCTGGTCATGAAAATTATTTGTCTGTAGTTATCTTTTTGTGGCGCCTCTGAATAGTTTTAGATAACATCAGTTTGATGTTATCTTCTAAAAAGCGATTTGCAAGTGTTTCTGTTTACTCAGTTACCTGTAAGTGCCTGAAAGTATTAGGAGTAGGTCCTCTTGAAAGTTTTGAAAGCATTCTCTAGTGAATCCTTCTGGGCTGGAGCTTTTGTTTTGGGAAGACTTTTGATTACCCACTTAATTTACTCAACAGAGAAAGGTCTGTTCAGATATTCCAGATCATCTTGCTTCAACCTTATGTAGTTATAGAAGCCCAATAATTCTTCCATTTATTCCAGGTTCTCTTGTTTTATGATATAAAGTTTCTCAAAGTAATCTCTGATTACCCTTTGAATATTTTTAGTATCTGTTATAATCTCACCCTTTTGTTTCTAATTTGGTTTATTAAATTTCTCTCTCTCTACCTTCCGTTGAGTTTTGCTAATAGTTTATAGATCTTGTTTATTTTTTTAAAAAAACCCAAGTCTTACTTTCATTTTTCTTTTGAAGCTCATAGGGCCAGGCAATTACTCCCACTGAATGTGACCAAGTAAAGTAGATTAATGAACAAAGAAATGAAGAAAGAGAATTTGAGGCAGGTAGAAGGAGGTCCCCAGCTAAGTTATCTGTTTTTAAGCAGCAACTGCTGTTGGAATAATTGATTTCAGAGAAGGCCAGACACAGTTTGGCCTAGTTTGATAATTACTGATTCAACTAATTAATTTTCAAGGAAAACATTACCTCCAATAAATAAAACCAAACCAACCACGAGTCCTAAATCCTGGCTTTCACTAGACCCCAGTCAAGGTCTGATTTGTGGAAGAAAGGCAAATGAGGAGAACTTAGAAGGGAACAGGTAAGAGCAAGACAAAAACAGGAGTAAAAACTAACGTCAAATTATTGATTGTGTTGGAAAAAGCACATGAAAGTAATGTTTTTTGAAATCTTTATTATATTTTATCAGTAGGAAAATTCCTCTTATCAGTAGAAAAACTCTGTGAGAATAACTGTCCTCCTAAGGACAGAATGCAAGTGTTAGAGAGGAAGCGGAGGAAATGGAGCCTATATATATGCATTGTGGGTTGGGAATGTGAATTGGTGCTATTATGGAAAGTAGCATAAAATTTCCTAAAACAAAAAAAAATAAATAAAAATCTATGTTAACCAGTTTAGCTATTTACCCTCCATTTTACACCCAATGAATAAAAACACCAATTTAAAGAAATGCATGAATACTCCCTGCCTCATCCCATCCATTGCAGGGTTATTTAAAATAGCAAAGGGCTGGATACAACCTAAGAACCCTTGACAGATGAATAACTAATGCAGATGTGAGCAATCGAATACTACTTAACTATTAAAAAGTGAACTTCTGCCATTTTCAGCAACATATCAGAACTGAAGTCACCAAGATGGAGGAAGGAAACTAGGATGTAGGGGAAAGATGGAGAGAACAGTATATACAGTACTATAAAAGTAAGTATTTTCTTGACAAAGAAACATGGACTTACAGGTTATTATGCTTATGGTTGAAGTTAGATTAAGTAAAAAACTTTCATTTTATTTTACTCATATATAATGTATGTAGAAAATGAACAGATTAATTAAAACAAAAATAATCTTTCAGATCATAAGACCAATTAGTGATTCTCTGAGCCAGAATGGGGAAAGAAGGGGGATAAATTGAATAAAAGAATCAATTATATGGTAAAGGGCAAAATTCAACCTTTAGAAGAAAATTTAAAGTAGTGTCTACAGATTCTCATTTATAATGACATATACCCGATAGCTATAAATGCTATAATGCAAAATATATACATAAACATGCATATGAATGCATGTGAAGAAAGTAATGCATGCTTTAGCATATCTAATCTCCACATAAACCCTATGAAGATAAACATAATTGTTATCCCCTTTATTCAGATGCTTTATAGGTAGTAAAATTATGGTCAGAAACATCTCATACTTTGTATTTATGGCTGCTCTGCTGACAGGAGATAAATATCTAGAAGGCAGATTTTGACGCTGACTGCCAGACTTCAAATCTGCTCTGCTATTGTTTCCTTCCTGAGAAAATAAAATGTTGCTCTTTACTAAACATGTCATTTTCTGGATCTTTGCTTAGGGATAACTCATCAGTGCTCTGGGAACCTTTTCTGGCATTAGGGATTGTATGTATGCAAGACAAGTGTTGGCTGTATGCAAGGTAAGTGTCTTAATTTTTGTATACTCTTAGGTTCAAACCTTCCAAATTTCTGGCCAGTCCTCCTATACTAGTATTATCATGGTCTTATAATATGTTTTGAATAATCAACTTTTATCCCTAGAAGTTTTAATAAATATAAAAGGGAAACATATAAAACAGTTTAGAAAAAATCCTATCTTAAATAGAAAGTAGCCATTAAAACAGATACCAAAAAGGTACCACTGTATGTGTGACCTCTCAAGCAGTAAGGAGGCTAAACCCAGTGAAACTCTGAAAAGGGGCTTGACATTCAAGGGTCGGGCCCTGAAAATCTGAGAGATGTAAGTCCATGTCCAGCAGTATTTGGAAATCATAGGATTATGGATGGTTGTGATACTGGCAGAGTGGGCGGAAGGTGGTGGTTCCCAGGAATTGAATCCAGAACCTGCATATTCAAAGCAAGTACTTGGACACTGTGTTACCTCCCTGATTTCTTTTATTGTACTTTAACTCTCTAAGTACCTGTGGTTCTATGTAGTTGACCACACAGACAAACCTATTTTGTTAAAAATTCTGTACAAAATTCCTACACTAAAAATTCTGTACAAAATTCCTACACTAGCACAGAGCTATAGTCCTGGTTGTTTGACCTCAGTGCCAGAGTCTCTACATTGTCATTAGTGCTGCCTTTTTACATTGGGGGAGCTGGAAATTCGCCTATGACTCTAATGTCATTTGTAGCCACAGTCTGGACAACTTTGCACCTTTCAGTGTCATAGCTTCTGGAGCTTCTCCATCTTCCCATCAGTTCTTCTGAAAAGGCATTGCTTTTATGTTGCCTCTTGGAAGTATCTGGTAAGCAAGATACTTCCATCTAATGATCCCTTCAGACAAGGTCAAGGCTCTGGAACCACACATGTAGTTGCTTCCTTCAGATGTGGCTAAACAGTAAGGCTGAGTGGCTCAATGCTATTATGCTGGACTCCAATTTCCCTGTATTCTGCACCCTTACACTCATCAAACTCCAAGACACTCATCCATGTCAAGTCACATAGCTTTGCCCCTCAGTCCTCCGCAGCTATGAGGACTTGGATATGGATGGACAGTTGGAGGGAGCTTCTTCATGTCTATTACTGGCCTACTTAGGGGGAGCAATCTCTATATATGTTAGGTCTAACTCTACCTTTCAGATGTTACCTTCCTAAGAAAGTAAATAAGTCTTGGTTGTATTTGCATATCTAGATATTTATTGCTTTCTATTAAGTCACTTCTTAATAAGACATGTAAGTGATGTAAAACAGAAATTATTTTTTCACCTCATAATTACTTGAGAATGCAGTTAGAGAAATAATTACATTGAGAACTATCATAACAAAGTGAATGAATGAGGAAAACAGAAATCCTGTCTAGAGTACAGGCGGGAGTGGGTGGGGAGGGAGGAGGGAGATTTGGGACATTGGTGATGAGACTATTGTACTGGTGAAGGGGAATGTTCTTTACATGACTAAAACCCAACTGCAATCATATTTGTAATCAAGGTGTTTAAAGAAAGATATTAATATCAAAAATTAGATGATTGTATGTCTGGGGAACATTCTCTGAGTATTCAAGCTTATTCCACTGATCTGAGGGCCTGTCTTTATTCCAATACCATGCTGTTTTGATAACTATTGCTTTGTAGTAAAGTTTAAAGTTGGGGAAAGTAATTCCTCCCATATTCTTTTTCCCAATGATTGCTTTAGCTATTCGAGGGTGTTTATTGTTCCAAATAAATTTCAAAAGTGCCTGGTCCACTTCTTTGAAGAAAGTCATGGGTATCTTTAGGGGGATCGCATTAAATCTGTACAGTGCTTTGGGGAGTATTGCCATTTTAATGATGTTAATCCTGCCAATCCAAAAAATCCTAAATGGAACAAAGAAAGCCTCTTCAACAAGTGGTGTTGGCAAAACTGGGTAGCCACTTGCAAAAAATTGAACTTAGACCCCCAGCTAACATCATGTACGAAGGTAAAATCCAAATGGATTAAAGACCTCGATATCAGCCTCAAAACCATAAGATATATAGAACAATACGTAGGTAAAACACTCCAGGACATTGAGGCTAAAGGCATCTTCAAGGAAGAAACTGCACTCTCCAAGCAAGTGAAAGCAGAAATTAACAGATGGGAATATATTAAGCTGAGAAGCTTCTGCACCTCAAAGGAAATAGTGCCCAAGATACAAGAGCCACCCACTGAGTGGGAGAAACTATTCACCCAATACCCATCAGGCAAGGGGCTAATCTCCAAAATATACAAGGCACTGACAGAACTTTACAAGAAAAAAAACATCTAATCCCATCAAAAAATGGGGAGAAGAAATGAACAGACACTTTGACAAAGAAGAAATACAGATGGCCAAAAGACACATGAAAAAGTGCTCCACATCACTAATCATCAGGGAGATGCAAATCAAAACAACGATGAGATACCACCTCACACCACAGAGAATGGCACACATCACAAAGAATGAGAATAAACAGTGTTGGCGGGGATGTGGGGAGAAAGGAACTCTTATCCACTGCTGGTGGGAATGCCGTCTAGTTCAACCTTTATGGAAAGCGATATGGAGATTCCTCCAAAAACTGGAAATCGAGCTCCCATACGATCCAGCTATACCACTCCTAGGAATATACCCTAGGAACACAAAAATACAATACAAAAAACCCTTCCTTACACCTATATTCATTGCAGCACTATTTACCATAGCAAGACTCTGGAAACAACCAAGATGCCCTTCAACAGATGAATGGCTAAAGAAACTGTGGTACATATACACAATGGAATATTATGCAGCTGTCAGGAGAGATGAAGTCATGAAATTTTCCTATACATGGATGTACACGGAATCTATTATGTTGAGTGAAATAAGTCAGAGAGAGAGAGAAAAACGCAGAATGGTCTCACACATTTATGGGTTTTAAGAAAAATGAAAGACATTCTTGCAATAATAACTTTCAGACACAAAAGAGAAAAGAGCTGGAAGTTCCAGCTCACCTCAGGAAGCTCATCACAAAGAGTGATGAGTTTAGTTGGATAAATAACTACATTTTGAACTGTCCTAATAATGAGAATGTATGAGGGAAATTGAGAACCTGTTTAGAGTACAGGCGGGGGTCGGGTGGGGAGGAGGGAGACTTGAGACATCTGTGATGGGAATGTTGCACTGGTGAAGGGTGGTGTTAAAAAAAAAAGAGAGAAAAAAAAAGATCATTTGTCAGGGGACTTGAAAAAAAAATAAAAAAAATAAAATGTTATGCATACCTCAAAAAAAAAGAAAGATATTAATAAAAATAAATGGAGAAATAAAATGTTTAACATTAAAGGCCAAACATGGTGTCGAGGGCCTGAATAAAGTTGATGTCTCCTATAAGAAAAAGAAAGAAAAAGAAAATCAATTGAAATGAGAATATCAAAACTGAGAAAAAACTGAGTTTTTTATTTTATCTTTTTTTCTTCATACACTGTGCTGTACACAGAACTTAATCCTGATTCTGTACTCTGGCAGTTTTCTGGAGGCCCTACATAATGGTGAGCCATGAACCCAGGGAGTTCACATGCCAGGCAAACATCCTTACCACTGTCCTATCTCTCCAGCCCAAGATCTAAGGAGTTTTTATTCTATTTTGGAGCCACACCTGGTGAATGTAAGGGGTTACTCCGGGGAGTTCATTCAGTTATTACCCCTGGTGGTGCTCAGAGTATTTTATAGGATGCCAGGAGTTGAATATGTGTCAGCCATGTGCAAAGCAAGCACCCTATCTGGTCCCTAGCTGCGATTTTAGTTAAAAACTAACAATCTAACTTATTATAGTTTTGTGGATACATAAAGAGACTGAGAATCTGAAAAAAAAAAAGAAATTTATTAGTCACAATGACATAGCATGTAGTTTGAGTATCAACATTTTATCATCTTCCTATTTTCCTAAGATTAGATTTTTTAAGAGATAGAGACAGAAGGAAATAACAAAGCTGAGAGCAGAAATCAATGAAGTGGAAATCCAAAAAACAATCCTAAAGATCAACTAAAGCAGAGTTCGTTTTTTGAAAAAAAAAAAAAAAAAAACAAAACAAAACAAGATTGATAGACCACTGGCAAAACTCACAAAAAAAGAGAGAGAAACTTGATAACCCGTATTAGAAATTAAAAGGGGGAGATCACGACAGATATTGCAGATATCCAAGAAACTCTATGCTATTAAACATGAGAACCTGAAAGAAATGGACTCTTATAGCCTTCCACGATTGAATAAGGAGGATGTAGCATATCTAATCACCCCCATCACTATTGAGGAAATTACAATGGTAATCAAATGTTTGCCCCCCAAAAAAAGCCCAGGCCCAGATGGATTCACTAATAAATTCTTTCAAACTTTTCAATAGGAACTACTACCAATCCTGGCCAGGCTTGTTCATGAAATTGAAAAAATGGGAACATTCCAAATAGCTTTTATGAAGCCAACATCACCTTGTTACCAAAACCAAACAGAGATGTTGCCAATAAAAGAAAATTACAGACCAACATCCCTGATGAACACAGATGCAAAGATCCTCAACAAAATACTGGTGAATAGGATCCAATGCCTCATCAAGAAGATATTCACTACAATCAAGTAGGTTTCATCCCAGAAATGCAAGGATGGTTTAACATCTGTAAATCTATCAACATAATACACAACATCAACAACAAGAAAAATAAAAATCACATGGTCATATCAATAGACACAGAGAAATTATTTGATAAGGTCCAACACCCAGTCTTGATAAAAAAAAAAAACTCTCAGCAAGATGGGAATGAAAGGAACCTTTCTCAATATAGTTAAGGCCATCTACCACAAGCCAATGGCAAATATTATCCTCAATGGAGAAAAACTAAAAGCCTTACTTCTAAATTCTGGTACAAGACAAAGCTGTCCACTCTCACCACTCCTCTTCAACATAGTACTGGACGTGTTTGCTATAGCGATTAGGCAAGAAAACGATATCAAGGGCATCAAGATAGGTAAGAAAGAAGTCAAGATCTCACTGTTTGGAGACATGATACTCTACTTAGAAAACCCTAAAAATTCTACCAAAAAGCTTCTAAAAACAATAGATTCATTTAGCAAGGTGGCTGGCTACAAAATTAACACACAGAAATCAATGGCCATTTTATACACCAATAATGATAGGGAAGAAATGGACATTAAGAAAACAACCCCGTTCACATTAGTGCCACTCAAACTCAATATTTTGGAGTCAACTTGACTGAAGACATAAAGGATCTATACAAAGAAAACTATAAAACCCTGCTCCAAGAAATAAGGGAGGACACACGGAAATAGAAACACATACCCTGCTCATGGATTGGCAGGATTAACATCATTAAAATGGCAAGACTCCCCAAAGCATTTTACAGATCTAATGTGATCCCTTTAAAGATACCCATAACATTCTTCAAAGAAGTGGATCAAACACTTCTGAAATTTATTTGGAACAATAAACACCTTCGTATAGCTAAAACACTCCTTGGGGAAAGGAATAATGGAGGCATTACTTTCCACAACTTTAAACTGTATTACAAAGCAATAGTTATCAAAACAGTATGATATTGGAATAAAGACAGACCCTCAGATCAGTGAAATTGGCTTGAGTACTCAGAAAATGTTCCCCAGACATACAAGCACCTAATTTTTGATAAAGTAGGAAGAAAAGCCTCTTCAACAGGTGGTGTTGGCACAACTGGTTAGGTACTTGCAAAATAGCAAACTTAAACCCCCAGCTAACATTATGTACAAAGGTAAAATTCAAATGGATTAAAAACCTTGATCAGACCTGATACCATAAGGTATATAGAACAACATGTAGGCAAAACACTTCATGACATTGGGTCTATTCTTCAAGGAGGAAACTGCACTCTCCAAACAAGTGGAAACAGAGATAAACAGATGGGAATATATTAAGCTGAGAAGCTTCTGCACCTCAAAGGAAATAGTGCCCAGGATACAAGAGCCACCCACTGAGTGGGAGAAACTATTCACCCAATACCCATCAGATAAGAAACTAATATCCAAAATATTCAGAGCACTGACAGAACTTTACAGGAAGAAAAATCTAATCCCACCAATAAATGGGGAGAAGAAATGGACAGACACTTTGACAAAAAAGAAATACAAATGGCCAAAAGGCACATAAAAAATGCTCCACATCACTAATCATCAGGGAGATTCAAATCCAAACAACTATGAAGTACCAACTAATGCCACAGAGATTGGCGTGTATACAAAGAATGAGAACAAGCAGTGCTGGCGGGGATGTGGAGAGAAAGGAACTCTTATCAACTTCTAGTGAGAATGCTGCCTAGTCCACCCGTTATGGAAAGTGATATGGAGATTAATCCAAAACTTGGAAATTGAGCTCCCATTCAACCCAGCTATTCCACTCCTAGGGATATACCCTAAGAACACAAAAATACAATACAAAAATCCCTTCCTCACATCTATATTCATTGCAGCACTATTTACAATAGCCAGACACTGGAAACAACCAAGATGCCCTTCAGCAGATGAATGGCTAAAGAAACTGTGGTACATATACACAATGGAATATTATGCAGCCGTCAGGAGATGAGGTCATGAAATTTTCATATACATAGATGTACATGGAATCTATTATGCTGAGTGAAATATGTCATAGAGAGGGAGATAGATGCAGAATAGTCTCACTCATCTATGGGTTTTAAGAAAAATAAAAGACATTTTTGCGGGGCTGGGAAGGTGGTGCTAGAGGTAAGGTGTCTGCCTTGCAAGCGCTAGCATAGGACGGACCGCGGTTCGATCCCCCAGCGTCCCATATGGTCACCCCAAGCCAGGGGCGATTTCTGAGCGCATAGCCAGGAGTAACCCCTGAGCGTCAAACGGGTGTGGCCCAAAAAACAAAACAAAAAAAAGACATTTTTGCAATAATTTTCAGTGACAAAAGAGAGGAGGGCTGGAAGGTCCAGCTCACAACATGAAGCTCACCACAGATAGTGATGAGTGCAGTTAGAGAAATAACTACATCGAGAACTATCATAACAATGTAAATGAATGAGGGAAGTAGAAAACCTGTCTAGAGTACAGGCTGGAGTGGGGTGGGGAGGAGGGAGATTTGGGGCATTGGTGATGGGAATGTTGCACTGGTGAAGGGGGGGGTGTTCTTTACATGACTGAAACCCAACCACAATCATGTTTGTAATCAAGGCGTTTAAATGAATAAAAAAGAGATGTGAACAGGTGAAGCCTGCACTCACAGAGAAGAGACTTGGTGTAATGAGGAGGGGTAGACATTTATCCCATAACATAGCCTCCCTCCAATAAATACCTACCATCTTGGGTACAGTCTTCCAGAATTATAGGTAAGCACACCAGCTTGATAGCTCATGGTAAAATCATCTTGTACAAGATAGTTTGGAACAAAGGAAGTCAGTGCATCTACTTTTATGCAGAAATGTGAAAGGTCCAGAAAAAGCTATTCCAACATCTCACAGTGTGGAAATTATTTGTATCTGTTCAAAATAGTCCTTCTCCCAGCTTAGAAGATCCAGTGACCAGTGACTAGAGTTGGCTTTTTATTTTACATGTTAGTGGCTGAGGAGATTTTCACGATGAGCTTAGTTGGAAATTTTTAACTAGAACCAAGCTATCTTGTGAGTTAGAATTTTTATATAAAGGCAGCTGGAGAGGAAATATTTTAAGAAGTAACATGTAACAAAACCTTGAAGGGTGAGAAATCTAAGGGAAATTCAAAGATCTTTTTGAATAAGTCTTAAATATCATTAATCATATACTCCCAGACTCTACTAATATAAACAAATTATCAAAAGCAGCCCAAATTCAAGAGAATAAAAAAATTACTTCACATGGGGCTATGGCAAATTCACAGTAGAATACTTAGGTGGAAAATTGTTTCAGTTATTTGTGAATAGTGTGCCCATGGAGAATAAAAGCAACCAAAGTCTGTTTCACTGCATAAATAAAAAATACTTCAGTGAGTTTGAGTCACTGTACAGAGACTAGAACAATACTACTGTGAATAGGCTACTTGTCTTGCCTGTAGTTGACCTAGGTTTAATCCCAGACATCTTAAATAGCCCTCTGAGCTCCTTTAAAGATGATCCTTGAGCAGAGCAGAGAGTAAGTTCTGGGCACCAGTGGATATGACCCCTCCCTTAAAAACAAAATTAAACGAACATGCAGAAAAATGAATCACCTTATGTAGGCCACTGTTCATTCTGCAGTTTAGTGAAAGAACCCAAGCTGCAGTCTATAGAACTGTACACCTCTAAACTACTTGAACCTTGTCGAGCCATTTTCCTAATTGCGTCTCCAATCCCCATTTGAGCACCCAAAACATGATAGCTACTGTCCCTCACCTTCACAAAGATGCTCTGAAGCTTTTATGTAGGCCATCAAGGGAGCTATCCTGTGCAGACAGAGGCAATATGTTCTCAGGAACAGCTGATGTGCCAAATCCAGGACATGGAGTGTCTGCTGATCATCTGCCTCTGAAGCTGTCATGAATCCTTACTGGGTGAGAGGCACATAACTTCTAAATTAATAACAAACCAAAGCCATTTCTTTCTTTGTAATTGAGTTACTCATGAAGAGCAAGAGGAACACCTGGTTGTCTGCCCTCTGCGAGATAGAAAACATAGGAAGATTAAGTGTCCCATAAAATTGCTTCTGGGCTGTTCCTACAGAGCCTCCTTCACCTAGTAGAAAGACAACAAAAGAGAAAAGGAGAAGAGTGAATGAGCTGGTGTAAGGCTAGCTTATTTAAAAAATTCTAGAATGGTAATTTTATTCAATTTATTGAATTGCCATGAGATGCAGAGTCAAAATCTTATTGATGCTTGAGCTTTAGTCATACAATGTTCCAACAGCCATTTCTTCACCAGTATTCATTTTCTGGCATAAATTTCCCCATTTTACATTCTATTCTCTATCCCCCACCCCAGCCTGTCTCTTTTCTTCTTTCAACCCCCCCCCCTTTTTTAGGGTATCATGCATATCACTTTGCTTCCTTTTAGTTTCTAATTCTTGTCCAGAGAAACAGAAGGGACCACAATGACAATATGAACTGGAAATGATCACAGTGGAGGAAGCTCTTAAGAATGCAAGGAAAATCAACTTTGAAGGGCAGCACTCTGTATTCTATGACTAAAAAGAGGTTCAGAGATATATGCATGCAGCTTTCTGGACACCCTGATTTTAGAATCTTGGAATTGGAGATGGGGAATAAAGTGAGTAGAAGACTTTTAGTTTAGAACATGAATATCAAAAAGGAAAAATGGTTGAGCTTTTTTCTTGGATCAACTTAACTAATGTGGCAAAAGACCTATCCAAAGACAACTATAAAACATTGCTTCAAGAAATCAAAGAGGACACAAGGAAATGTATACATATACCCTGTTCATGGATTGGGGAATTAGCATCATTAAAATGTCAAGACTTCCCAAATCATCATACAGAATTGAAGCAATTTGTCTAAGAATAACCATCACTATTTTCAAAGAAGTGGATCAAACACTGCTGAAATTTATTTGGAAAAATGAACACCAATGAATATCTAAGACAAATTGGAAAAAATAAGATGGGAAGAATTTCTTTCCCCAACTTTAAATTGTATTATAAAGCAATAATTATTAAAATAGCACAGTATTGGAAAAAAAGAGACATATCCTCAGATCAATGGAATAGACTTGAGTATTTAGAGAATGATCTCCAGACATGCAATCAATTAATCTTTGGTAAAGGGCCAAAAAACACAAAGTCGTGCAAGAGTCTTTTCAACAAGTGGTGTTGTGATAACTTGTCAACCACATGCAGAAAAAGTGAACTCAGACCTCTCTTTAACACCATACACAATGGTCAAATCAAGATGAATTAAAGATCTTGATATCAGGTCTGAAACCATAAGATATATAGAGGAAAACAGGCAAAATATTCCATCAGTGTTTCAAAACATTGAAACTAAAGGCATCTTCAAGTAGGAAACACCATTGTCCAAGCAAGTGGAAGCAGAGAGAAACAAATGGGCTTAAGTTAAACTGAGAAGCTTCTGCACTTCAAAGAAACAATGACTAGAATATAAAGGCCAACACGGAATGGAAGAAAGTTTTCACTCAATACCCATCTGATGAAGGGTTAGTATCTAAGAGCTACCAGGTATTGGCAGAATTTAACAAGAAAAAAAATCTAGCACCATCTAAATATGGGGAGAAGAAATTAACAAACATTTCCTAAAAGAAGAAATACAGATGACCAAAAGGCACATGGAAAAAATGCTCCACATCTCTGATCATCAGGGAGATGTAAATCAAAACAACATCTCACACCACAGAGGCTGGCATGCATCACGAAGAAGTGCACAACCAGTGCAGGGGATAAAGGAGCTCTCATTCACAGCTGCTGGGAATGCCATCTAGTCTAGCTTTCTGGAAAACAGTATAAATATTCTTCAAAAAACCTGGAAATTGAGCTTCTGGATGGTCAATAATACCACTCCTAGCAACAGCAACTGAGGAGCAAAAAATAAAGTATAAAAATGCCCTCTGCACTCCTATGTTCATTGCAGTATTATTTACAATAGCTAGAATCTGGAAGCAACCCAGACGCTCTACAACAGATGAGTGTCTAAAGAAACTCTGGCATATTCACTCGATGAAATACTCTATGGTCATTAGGAAAAATTTAGTCATAAAATTTGCTTATACATAGATGGATGTTGAGATTATGCTAATTAAAATGAGTCAGAGTAGTAGGGATAAACAGAATAATATCACTCATCCATGCAATATAAGAAAAATAAAAGACAATGTGGTGATGATATTCAGAGACAATGGAGATGAGGATTAGAAGGTCAAGTTCATGGTAAGATGCTTGACACAAAGAGCAGAGTGCAGTTGAGTTGGGAAGTGTCTACTATGAAAGTGATAGTTGGAACTGTTCACTACGGACATGACTTGAATGCTAAAAGAGGAAAAAGTGACATGTAAGGAACCCCTTTATTAACAATAGTGCAAATCCCAGTGTCAAAAAAAGAGAAAATAAGAGAGATTGATAGAGAGGTAGGCTGAAGTAAAATGCCTGTCTCAGAGGCAGGTGGGGTAGGAAAGAAGGCATTAGTAAAAATGAGAGGGAAAAGGGGGACATTGATGGTGGGATTGTGCACTGGTGAAGGTTTTTTTTTCTTTTTGGTTTTATTGGCCACACCCAGTGATGCTCGGAGGTTACTCTGGCTATGCATTTAGAAATTGCTGCTGGCTTGAGGGGCTAAATGGGACACCAGGGATCGAATTGAGGTCTGTCCTGGATCAGCTGTGTTCAAGGCAAATGCCCTATTGCTGCACTATTCCTCCAGCCCCAAGGTTTTTGTATGTTGTATGACTGTAACTCAGTCATAAACAACTTTATCTGTGGGAAAATACTGTATTGTGAACCATCATGTAACCATGATATTTTAATTAAAAAAGGAAACAAATCAGAATAACTTGATTATGCTAGAACATAGTACATTAGACCCATTGATTTACAAAGTTTTGGGGCATGGAGTATTCCTACTCCAATTCTACCTTCAGTGACCCCAGGTTTCCACCCAACCAACAACCTATGTTTTGAAGACATATTTTGAGTTTAATGATTGTAATTTTGGTTACATATTTTCAGTAATGTTGCTCACTGATTTAGATAGCAAGTGTTAGTATATTTATGCTAATTTAAATAAAGATTGGTGCATCTTGAAATGGAAAACCATTTCTATTAATATTTACTGCTATCCATACTTACAATTTTTAAAAGAAAATATAAAAGTAATAGTCTATAGTATCAATTTGTGTACTAAGATCAGTGACAATGGGTGTGTGTGTGTACTCTGTAGAATAGGCTCTTCTTTGGAAATTGAGAAATAAATATAGCAACATTTGCTGTAAAGAGCTTTCTAGATAAGTGGGTGGGCTGCCCATCTATCAGTTGTGAGAGAATTAATTTGTTAGAGTTTTAAGGGATCTTTGGTCTATCAGACAAAGTCTGAATAGAGAAAGGGTTGGAGCGATTCTGTTAGTTTAGGCTAAAATGATAGTGTTTATTTTAATATATTTAAAATTATTTATAACTGGAAAATTTTGAAAAAGTTATAAGAAACATTTATTTCAATTTAATATAGTGACACAAATTTTAAAGTGAACAGCAAACTTGATATGAAGTATGTGTTATCTTAGAACCTAGACTGCTCATGGATTTCTGTTGTTTGTCTCACAAGCTCAATCAAGGTCAGAAATTCTAACTTGGTGCCACCACTTATAAGGCATTGATGATGCCTGTAACAAGTGGTCTGAGGGAAAAGAATCCAGAATCTGCTCAGTACTTAGAAATCACACAATGCAAAAGGAAGGCCCTGAACTCAATCCCAGCCAGTGCACATATGCTGAAGCAATACTCACTGTTACTGTACTGTCCCAGCAGGTGAAAATTTTTTTTAAAAAGGATAAAATAAAAATGTATAAAATCAAAATAAAGAAATAACAGAGGAACTTAAAATGAAATCACATGATATATACAATGATAGCACTTCTTTGAGGTATTTAGAACATATACCACATTTATAAATAGTAATTCATGAATATATACAAGAGTTGAAAGGGTAGAAACTCCAAACACCATACGTGCTAGCATATAATGAGGTGAAGTGTTCAACGAAGTGGAAGAGGGGGCAACACAAAGACGTGAATACTCATATAACCTAAAGAAACCAGCAACAATGGAAACAGCAGTTTAAAGTGAACAGGTATGCAATCAACCTCTAACTACAAAGGTCTATAATAATGTCCTAATGTACTTAGCCACAGAACAAGGTGCAGAATATTATTGAAGCCTGGACTCCCATTGCAGTGATTACTAACAATATGCTTCAATGCCTTAATTTTCCTAAGTATAAAATAATCCTTCAGCTTCTTTGTTCACAGTGGGCCTTGGAAACAAAAGTTGGACACTCTAATGTTAAATCTCGGTGTTCAATCATAATGTATACCATATACAGTGCTTATTATGACAATGTCTCACTAAAATACTCTAATTAACCCACTTCCTTTTGTTTATGTCTTCCATCAGGACCCAAAGTATATGACAATTCAGACCACTGGAACAGTCAATGGTGCACCACAGACTTGTTATAACTTGGCCTCATCGAACACATTTTTGCAAATCACTATTTCCTTTTTTTCTTTTTCTCTCTCTTTCTCTTTTTTCCCTCTACTTTTTTCCTTTTCTCATTTATTCTTCTTCATCAATACAGTCTATGATAAATAAAGCCCTCACTGTCAGTTGCTCTTTAGAAAAGGTACCTCTATACTTAAAATGCAGCAGATGATACTACATAGGGTAGCCACATCTTTTTTTTAATATATATATATTATTTAATCACCTTGATTACATACATGATTGTGTTTGGGTTTTAGTCATGTAAAGAACACCCCCCATCACCAGTGCAACATTCGCATCAACAATGTCCCATGTCTCCCTCCTCCCCAACTGACCCCCGCCTGAACACTAAACAGGCTCTCCATTTCCCTCATACATTCTCAATATTAGGACAGTTCAAAATGTAGTTGTTTCTCTAACTAAACTCATCACTCTTTGTGGTGAGCTTCCTGAGGTGAGCTGGAACTTCCAGCTCTTTTCTCTTTTGTGTCTCAAAATTATTATTGCAAGAATGTCTTTCATTTTTCTTAAAACCCATAGATGAGTGAGATCATTCTGTGTTTTTCTCTCTCTCTCTGACTTATTTCACTCAGCATAATAGATTCCATGTACATCCATGTATAGGAAAATTTCATGACTTGATCTCTCCTGACAGCTGCATAATATTCCATTGTGTATATGTACCACAGTTTCTTTAGCCATTTGTCTGTTGAGGGGCATCTTGGTTGTTCCCAGAGTCTTGCTATGGTAAATAGTGCTGCAATGAATATAGGTGTAAGGAAGGGGTTTTTGTATTGTATTTTTATGTTCCTAGGGTATATTCCTAGGAGTGGTATAGCTGGATCGTATGGGAGCTCGATTTCCAGTTTTTGGAGGAATATCCATATTGCTTTCCATAAAGGTTGAACTAGACGGCATTCCCACCAGCAGTGGATAAGAGTTCCTTTCTCTCCACATCCCCGCCAACACTGTTGATTCTCATTCTTTGTGATGTGTGCCATTCTCTGTGGTGTGAGGTGGTATCTCATCGTTGTTTTGATTTGCATCTCCCTAATGATTAGTGATGTGGAGCATTTTTTCATGTGTCTTTTGGCCATTTGTATTTCTCCTTTGTCAAAGTGTCTGTTCATTTCTTCTCCCCATTTTTTGATGGGACTAGATGTTTTTTTTCTTGTAAAGTTCTGTCAGTGCCTTGTATATTTTGGAGATTAGCCCCTTATCTGATGAGTATTGGGTGAATAGTTTCTCCCACTCAGTGGGTGGCTCTTGTATCCTGGGCGCTATTTCCTTTGAGGTGCAGAAGCTTCTCAGCTTAATATATTCCCATCTGTTAATTTCTGCTTTCACTTGCTTGGAGAGTGCAGTTTCCTCCTTGAAGATGCCTGTAGTCTCAATGTCTTGGAGTGTTTTGCCTATATGTTGTTCAATATATCATATGTTTTTGGGTCTGATATCAAGGTCTTTAATCCATTTGGATTTTACCTTCGTACATGGTGTTAGCTGGGGATCTAAGTTCAATTTTTTGCAAATGGCTATCCAATTGTGCCAACACCACTTGTTGAAGAGGCTTTCCCTGCTCCATTTAGGATTTCCTGCTCCTTTATCAAAAATTAGGTGATTGTAAGTCTGGGGAACATTTTCTGAGTATTCAAGCCTATTCCACTGATCTGAGGGCCTGTCCTTATTCCAATACCATGCTGTTTTGATAACTGTTGCTTTGTAGTACAGTTTAAATTTGGGGAAAGTAATTCCTCCCATATTCTTTTTCCCAATGATTGCTTTAGCTATTCGAGGGTGTTTATTGTTCCAAACGAATTTCAAAAGTGCCTGATCCACTTCCTTGAAGAATGTCATGGGTATCTTTAGAGGGATCGCATTAAATCTGTATAATGCTTTGGGGATTATTGCCATTTTGATGATGTTAATCCTGCCAATCCATGAGCAGGGTATGTGTTTCTATTTCCACGTGTCCTCTCTTATTTCTTGGAGTAGAGTTTTATAGTTTTCTTTGTATAGGTCCTTTACATTTTTAGTCAAGTTGATTCCAAGATATTTGAGTTTATGTGGCACTATTGTGAATGGGGTTGTGTTCTTAATGTCCATTTCTTCCTTATTGCTATTGGTGTATAGAAAGACCATTGATTTTTAATTGTTAAATTTTGTAGCCGTCCACCTTGCTATATGAGTCTATTGTTTCTAGAAGCTTTTTGATAGAGTCTTTAGGGTTTTCTAAGTAGAGTATCATGTCATATGCAAACAGTGACAGCTTGACTTCTTCCTTTCCTATCTGGATTCCCTTGGTATCTTTTTCTTGCCTAATCGCTATAGCAAGTACTTCCAGTGCTATGTTGAATAGGAGTGGTGATAGAAGACAGCCTTGTCTTGTGCCAGAATTTAGAGGAAAGGCTTTTAGTTTTTCTCCATTGAGGATAATGTTTGCCACTGGCTTATGTTAGATGGCCTTAACTATATTCAGAAAGGTTCCTTCCATTCCCATCTTGCTGAGAGTTTTGATCAAGAATGGGTGTTGGACCTTATCAAATGCTTTCTCTGCATCTATTGATATTATCATGTGATTTTTATTTTTCTTGTTGTTGATGTTGTGTATTATGTTGATAGATTTATGGATGTTAAACCAGCCTTGCATTCCTGGGATGAAACCTACTTGATCGTAATGGATGACCTTCTTAATGAGGCATTGAATCCTATTTGCCAGGATTTTGTTGAGGATCTTTGCATCTGCATTCATCAGTGATATTGGTCTGTAATTTTTTTTTCCATAGCATCTCTGTCTGGTTCATATATCAAGGTGATGTTGGCTTCATAAAAGCTATTTGGAAGTGTCTCTGTTTGTTCAATTTCATGAAAGAGTCTTGCCAGGATTGGTAGTAGTTCCTCTTGGAAAGTTTGAAAGAATTCATTAGTGAATCCATCTGGGCCTGGGCTTTTGTTTTTGGGCAGACATTTGATTACTGTTTTAATTTCATCAATGGAGATGGGGGTGTTTAGATATGCTACATCCTCTTCCTTTAACCGTGGAAGATTATAAGAGTCCAATAATTTATCCATTTCTTCCAGGTTCTCATTTTTAGTGGCATAGAGTTTCTCAAAGTAGTTTGTGATTACCCTTTGAATCTCTGTCATATCAGTAGTGATCTCTCCTTTTTCATTCCTAATACGAGTTATCAAGTTTCTCTCTCTTTCTTTGTTAGGTTTGCCAGTGGTCTATCAATCTTGTTTATTTTTTCAAAGAACCAACTTCTGCTTTCGTTGATCTTTCGGATTGTTTTTTGGGTTTCCACTTCGTTGATTTCTGCTCTCAGCTTTGTTATTTCCTTCTGTCTCCCTATTTTTGGGTTCTTTTGTTGAGCACTTTCTAGTTCTATTAGCTGTGACATTAAGCTACTCAGGTAAGCTCCTTTTTCCTCCCTGATATGCGCTTGCAAAGCTATAAATTTTCCTCTCAGTACTGCTTTTGCTGTGTCCCATAAGTTCTGATAGTTTGTGTCTTTATTGTCATTTGTTTCCAGGAACCTTTTGATTTCCTACTTGATTTCATCTCAGACCCACTGGTTATTGAGTATGTGGATGTTTAACTTCCAGGTGTTAAAGTTTTTCTTCTGAGTCCCTTTGGAATTCACAAATAATTTCAGAGCCTTGTGGTCTGTGAAGGTAGTCTGCAAAATTTCTATTCTCTTGATATTATGAAGGTATGTTTTATGTGCCAGCATATCGTCTATCCTGGAGAATGTCCCATGTACATTGGAGAAGAATGTGTATCCAGGTTTCTGGGGATGGAGTGTCCTATATATATCCACTAGGCCTCTTTCTTCCATTTCTCTCCTCAGGTCTAGTATATTCTTGTTGGGTTTCAGTGTGGTTGACCTATCCAGTGTTGACAAAGCCATGTTGAGGTCCCCCACAATTATTGTGTTGTTATTGATATTGTTTTTCAGATTTGTCAACAGTTGTATTAAATATTTTGCTGGCCCCTCATTCGGTGCATATATGTTTAGGAAAGTTATTTCTTCTTGCTCTACATACCCCTTGATTAATATAAAATGTCCATCCTTGTCCCTTACAACCTTCCTAAGTATAAAGTTTGCATTATCTGATATTAGTATGGCCACTCCAGCTTTTTTATGGGTATTGTTTGCTTGGATAATTTTTCTCCAGCCTTTTATTTTGAGTCTATGTTTGTTCTGACTATTCAGGTGCGTTTCTTGTAGGCAGCAGAAGGTTGGATTGAGTTTTTTGATCCATTTAGCCACTCTGTGTCTCCTGACTGGTGCATTTAGTCCATTGACGTTGAGAGAAAGAATTTCCTGGGATTTAACGCCATCTTTATATCGAAATTTGTTGTGTCTTTTGGGTAGTCTTGTCTTAAATTAGGTCTTTCAGTTTTTCTCGTAAGACTGGTTTTGAGTCTGTAAAGTTTCTGAGCTGTTTTTTGTCTGTGAAACCATGTATTCTTCTGTCAAACTGGAAAGTGAGTTTTGCGGGGTACAGTATTCTAGGTGAAGCATTCATTTCATTCAGTCTTGTCACAATGTCCCACCACTGATTTCTGGCATTGAGTGTTTCTGGTGACAGGTCTGCTGTAAATCTCAAGGATGCTTGCTTGAATGTAATTTCCCCTTTTGATCTTGCTGTTTTCAGAATTCTGTCTCTATCTGTGGGATTTGTCATTGTGACTAGGATGTGTCTTTGCGTGGTTTTTCTGGGGTCTCTTTTGGTTGGTACTCTTTGAGCATGCAGGATTTGATCACATATATTCTTTATCTCTGGAAGTTTCTCTTTAATGATGTTCTTGACCATTGATTCTTCCTGGAAATTTTCTTCCTGGGTCTCTGGACTCCAATGATTCTTAAGTTGTTTCTGTTGAGCTTATCATAGACTTCTATTTTCATCTGTTCCCATTCTTTTATAAATTTTTTCATTGTCTGTTCATTTGCTTTAAGTTTTTTTTCCAACCTCTCCTGCTGTATGGAATTATTATGTATCTCATCTTCCACAGCACCAAGTCTATTCTCAGCTTCTGATACCGTGTACCAGAGCTTATCCATTTTGTCATTCACTTCGTTTACTGACTTTTTCAGACTTGTTAGTTGACATGTTATTTCAGTTTGGAGTTTTGTGATTTCTGTCTTCATCTTTTCTTAGTTCTTATTAGTGTTCTGTTCAACTCGATCCATGGTTTCTTTGAGTTCTTTGAGCATCTTCCATATTGCTAGTCTAAAGTCCTTATCTGAGAGTTTGATTAGTTGTTCAGTCATTATCTGGTCCTCAGAATTGTCATCTTCATTCTCTATGTCTGATGCTGGCCTGCGTTGTTTCCCCATTGTCACACTTGTATTGTGGTTTTTTCTACGTGTTGTGGTGGTATTCATTGACTATATGTTGCAGGCAGCACACTCCTCTGGCTCCGCCCTTTCTGGATGGGCTGACTTGCCTCTAGGGGAGGGGAGTCTTCCATGGATGAAGCCTCACACAGGATCAAATCTTAGGCCTGAGCATTCAGCAGACACGACAGTCCAGAGAGAAATGCTTGATTCTGTGATCCAGCACGGTTTTTAGTGTGATTTTTTCTTCTTGTTGCAATGGTGTTCTTTTCTTAGAAAGAGCGCAGGGTCACTCAATCGTTTGCTGGGTAGCTTCAGAATGCAGTTTTTTTGGGGGGTTCACTTCCCAGGGCTCTGAGGAGGGCTGCTCCCTGGGTAGTTTCAGAATGCAGTTTTTGGGGGTTCGCTTCCCAGGGCTCTACTCGCTGGGTAGCTTCAGAATGCAGTTTTGGGGAGTTCGCTTCCCAGGGCTCTGAGGAGAGCTTCCAGAGTTCAGGAAAGACAGAGAACAACAGGGCAGAGCTCCCTTTAGGTCCTCAGTTTCCTCAGAAGAAGCGCCACCAGGCGGGGACTCTGCAAGTGAGTCAGTCAGCACTTTACCTGGCAGTTCCCCTATTCAGCCATTTCTTACTCACTCAACCGCTCGCTGGGCATCTCCAGAATGCAGTTTTTGGGGGTTCGCTTCCCAGGGCTCTGAGGAGAGCTTCCAGAGTTCAAGAAAGACAGAGAAGAACAGGGCAGGGCTCCCTTCAGGTCCTCAGTTTCCTCAGAAGAAGCGCCACCAGGCGGGGACTCTGCAAGTGAGTCAGTCAGCACTTTACCTGGCAGTTCCCCCATCAGCCATTTCTTACTCACTCCGGGTAGCCACATCTTATAGTCCTCACTACCACATTGCTTAGTGCTCTAGACGTGAAAACTGTGCTTATCCTAAAAAGCTCCAGCCTCTATATAACCCTGAAATCTTTATTTAGCAAAGCCCACCCCCATCAGTGATGAAGAGCCTTGAAAGTGAAAAACCCTCCAACAAGGACACACTGGCCCAATCATTTTTAACTTATTTTTACCATATTTACTTATTCTTCTTTTCTCTTCTCTCTTATCTTTGGTTTTCCTCTTCTTTCTCTCCTAATCTTAGCCAATTACATCTCTTCTTAACTCAATTATTTCTTAAGAGCTCAAACCCAGCCTATGAGGGTCAGGCCTCCAAAAACAACCTAAGAATAGAACACTGTTTGTCTTTATGTAGGCATGAGTTTATAGACAGTGGACTCCTCTCTGATTGCCAAACCTAAAATGTAAACTATCCTAAGTGTATATATCCCCTTTAATATATTATCCCTACTCCCTCCCTTTCAGAAATTCTTCTATCCTCTCATCCCCCAATCCTGACCCATTATCCTTCCTTATTTAAACCACTTTACCCTCAGTTATTAACCCATTAGGTACCAAGACTAACCTCCTGCCCCAATAAACCATCACACAGCTCCCAAAGCGAAAGGACATCCTCTCAGTACCACATCTCGTGTCTTGGCAAGAAACTACAGCCAACACTCCTGCTGACTCATGCTTTGTGGCATGAGTCACCCTCCCAATTGTGGACTATTTCATGCTACCGATTTAGCCCTAGAAGGAACCCCTGCTCAAGGACACTACCTAATCCTTATGGCTGCAAATCATTTCACAAACTCAACAAGACATGATGTCTGATGAAAAATGATGCCCTGGATTTCACTCCCATAAGAATATCTCAAAAGACTTAATGGGGAAGCCTATATTTCCTTTATATATTTAATACTACTATAATAATACCTTCTAGTCTGATTATTCACAAATGTAAATTAGCCTCTTAAACAACATTTTCTTTAATTATTTTTAAAATATATTTCTATTTATTTCTTCTATTATATAATTTTTATTTTATTTTTTATAGTTTTTATTTTGACCAAAGTAGATTACATATCATTCACAGTGATATATTAGGTACATATTAACATTGAATCAGGGAATTCTCATCACCAAAGTTGTCCTCCCTCCATCCCTGTTCCCAGCATGCATCCCATATCCCTCTCCCTTACCACCCCTGGCTTGCTAGTAGAAGTGGTCCCCTCTGTGTCTAGTTTGTAGATTGGGCAACGATAATTTTGTCATTGGCATTGGGTTTGGTGTTAAAGTCCAATCATTTTTATTACTATTTAGTGATCATACAACTGCTTGGCCTTGGTACCCTCCATTATTTACCCCTCAATTTGAGAGGTGGAGCTATATGGTTCAAGTTATGTGATACATTTGAAGAGAAGAAAAGCAATAAAATGGGGTAAAAACTCACGCAAGCCTAAAATGGGTGGAGTACTTAGAGGCTTTCAACATCAGTTTGAGAGAAGAAAGGGAAAAAGGAAGAGAAACACCACAGCAATACAAAAAGAAAAATCAAACATAAAATCCAATGAGCGACTTTGCAGGTCAGGTCCCCTGTTTGTGACATCAGGCTGGGAAAATCTACGAAACTATGCCTGCCCAGTGGGGCCCAACCTTAAGAAATTGTGAATGTGGGGCCGGGAAGGTGGCGCTAGAGGTAAGGTGTCTGCCTTGCAAACTCTAGCGTAGGACGGACCGCGGTTCGATTCCCGGTGTCCCATATGGTCCCCCAAGCCAGGGGCGATTTCTGAGCGCATAGCCAAGAGTAACCCCTGAGCTTCAAACAGGTGTGGCCCAAAAACCAAAAAAAAAAAAAAAAAAAGATTTGGGGCCGGGTAGGTGGCGCTGGAGGTAAGGTGTCTGCCTTGCAAGCACTAGCCAAGGAAGGACCGCGGTTCAATCCCCCAGCGTCCCATATGGTCCCCCCAAGCCAGGGGCGATTTCTGAGCACATAGCCAGGAGTAACCCCTGAGCGTCAAACGGGTGTGGCCCAAAAACCAAAAAAAAAAAAAAAAAAAAGAAATTGTGAATGCTGCCTGTGCCTGTTTGTCTCCTGTCCTGTCAGTTGAACCTATTGGGAGTGGGCCAAAAAGAGGCTCCAGAAAACTCGCTCTCCCAGAGACTAATTCAAGGGCAGGCACACCAAGGAACTGCTTCACATGAAGTACTTTGCAGTACTTTGCAGAAGTCAGGTCCCCTGTTTGTGACGTCAAGCTGGGAAAATCTATGAAACTACGCCTGCCCAGTGAGGCCAACCGTGAGAAATTGTGAATGCTGCCTATGTGCGTCTGTCTCCTGTCCTGTTGCTTGAACCTCTTGGGAGTGGGCCAAAAAGAGTCTCCAGCAGAGCATGGCCGCTCCGCTTCGCTATGCAGCTGTGCCCTCTTTCTAAAGAAAGAACGCCATTGAAACAAGAAGAAAAAAAATCACACTAAGAACTGTGCTGGAGGCTGAAATCTGTTGGAACTCAGAGGCCAGCATCCCTATCTGCCTATCTTCTGTGCTATGTATCATTTTTGGCCTGATTTCATCCTGTGTGTGGCTAATCTGTGGACGGATCACCTTTCCTGGAGCCTTCCCTGGAGCTGACCTTACACACCCAGAAAACAGAAGCTGAAGAACTCTGCTGGCACTTAGATGCCAGCACCTCTATCTGCCTGTCTTCTGTGCTGTGCTCCATTATTGGCATGATTTCATCTTGTGTGTGGTTCATCTGCGGATGGCTTGCCTTCCCTGGAGCCCACCCTGGAACTGAGCTTACACGCCCAGAAAAGGGAAACCACTAAACTTTGCTGGAAGTCAGATGCCAGCACCCCTATCTGCCTGTATTCTGTGCTGTGCTCCATTTTTGGCCTGATTTCATTCTGTGTGTGGCTCATCTGAAGATGTCTCGCCTTCTTCTTGAGCCTTCCCTGGAGGTGAGCTTACAAGCCCAGAAAGGGTGGAGCCAGAGGAGCATGGCTGCTCCATTTTGCTTCCAGGCCGTGCACATCATTTAGCCAATGAAAACAAACACAATGCATAGAAAAACCCACTATACAAGTGTGACAATGGGGAAACAATGCAGGCCAGCACCAGACATAGAGAATGACAATGACAACTCTGATGACTTGAACATGACCAACCAACTAGTAAGTCTCTCAGATAAGGAGTTTAGAGTAGCAATATGGAAGATGTTCAAAGAACTCAAAGAAAGTATAAAAGAGAACACTAATAAGAATCAAGAGAATATGAAAATAAAAATCAGAAAACTCCAAACTAAAATTTCAGGTCAAATAACAGGTCTGAAAAATTCAGTAGATGAATTAAAGAAAAACATGGTTGAGCTTTCCCACAGGTTAACAGCAGCTGAGGATAGAATTAGTACACTGGAAGATGAGATGAATAACAATTCATTACTGCAGAAGAAATTGGAAAAAAGCCTTAAAGCAAATGATCAAACAATGGAAAAATTACTCAAAGAATGGGAACAGATGAAAACTGAGGTCTATGATAAGCTCAACAGAAACAACTTAAGAGACATTGGAGTCCCAGAGACCCAGGTAGAAAATTTCCAGGAAGAATCAACTGTCAAGAACATCATTAAAGAGAAACTACCAGAGCTAATGAATACATGCGATTAAATCCTGCATGCCCAAAGAGTACCAACTAAAAGAGACCCCAGAAAAAACACCCCAAGACACATCCTAGTCACAATGACAAACCCCACAGATAGAGACAGAATTCTGAAAGCAGCAAGATTGGAAAGAGAAATTACATTCAAGGGAACATCCTTGAGATTTACTGCAGACTTGTCACCGGAAACACTCAAGGCCAGGAGGCACTGGTGGGACATAGTGACAAAGCTCAATGAAATAAATGCTTCGCCTAGAATACTGCACCCAGCAAAACTCACTTTCAGGTTTGAAGGAACAATACATGTTTTCACAGACAAACAACAGCTCAGAAACTTTACAGACTCAAAACCATTCTTAAAAGAAAAACTGAATGGCCTAATTTAAGACAAGACTGACCAACAGACACACCAAACTCTGACATAAAGATGGCACCAACGCCCACGACAATTCTTTCCCTCAATGTCAATGGACTAAATGCACCAGTTAAGAGACACAGAGTGGCTAAGTGGATAAAGAAAACTCAATCCAACCTTCTGCTGCCTAAAGGAAACGCACCTGAATAGTCAGAACAAACATACACTCAAAATAAAAGGTTGGAGGAAAATCATCCAAGCAAACAACACCCATAAAAAAGCTAGAGTGGCCATACAATATTAGCTGATGCAAACTTTATACTTAGGAAAGTTGTAAGGGACAAAGATGGACATTATTTATTAATCAAGGGATATGTACAGCAGGAAGAAATCACTCTCCTAAACATATATGCACCGAATGAGGGGCCAGCAAAATATTTAATAAAATTGTTGACAAATCTGAAAAATAATATCAATAACAACACAATAATTGTGGGAGACCTCAACAAGGCACTGTCAACACTTGACAGGTCAACCAGACTAAAACCCAACAAGAATATACTAGACCTGCAAAGAGAAATGGAAGAAAGAGGCCTAGTAGATATATACAGGACACTCCACCCCCAGAAGCCTGGATACACATTCTTCTCTAATGTACATGGGACATTCTCCAGGATAAACTACATGCTAGCACATAAAAGATACCTGCAAAATATCAAGAGAATAGAAATTTTGCATGCTACGTTCACTGACCACAAGGCCCTAAAATTATATGTGAACTACAAAGGGACACAGAAGAAAACTTTAATACCTGGAAGTTAAACAGCCTAATATTGAATAACCAGTGGGTCCGAGAAGAAATCTAAGAGGAAATCAAAACCTTCCTAGAAACAAATGACAATGGTGACACAAACTATCAGATCCTATGGGACACAGCAAAAGCAGCACTGAGAGGAAAATTTATAGCTTTGCAAGCAAACAGGAGGAAAGAAGAAGGGGCATACCTGAATAACTTAATGACACAGCTCATAGAATTAGAAAATACTCAACAAAAGGACCCCAAAAAATGGAGACATAAGGAAATAACAAAGCTGAGAGCAGAAATCAATGAAGTGGAAACCCAAAAAAATCTGAAAGATCAACAAAAGCAGAAGTTGGTTCTTTGAAAAAATAAACAAGATTGATAGACCACTGTCAAAACTAACAAAGAAGAGAGAGAGAAACTTGATAACTCATATTAGGAATGAAAAAGGAGAGATCACTACTGATATGGTAGAGATCCAAAGGGTAATCAGAAACTACTTTGAGAAACTCTATACAACTAAAAATGAAAACCTGAAAGAAATGGATAAATTCTTGGACTCTGATAATCTTACACGGTTGAATCGAGAGGATGTAACATATCTAAACACACCCATCACTATTGAGAAAATTAAGACAGTAATCAAATGTCTGCCCAAAAACAAAAGTCCAGGCCCAGATGGATTTACTAATCAATTCTTTCAAACCTTTCAAGAGGAACTTCCATCAATCCTGGCAAGACCCTTTCATGAAATTGAAAAAACAGGGACACTTCCAAATAGCTTTTATGAAGCCTACATCACCTTGATACCTAAACCAGGCAGAGATGCTACCAAAAAAGAAAATTACAGACCAATATTGCTGATGAATACAGATGCAAAGATCCTCAATAAAATCCTGGCAAATAGGATTCAATGCCTCATTAAGAAGGTCATCCATTACAATCAAGTAGGTTTCATCCCAGGAATGCAAGGCTGGTTTAACATCCATAAATCTATCAACATAATACACAACATCAACAACAAGAAAAATAAAAATCACATGATAATATCAATAGACGCAGAGAAAGCATTTGATAAGGTCCAACACCCATTCTTGATCAAAACCTCAGCAAGATGGGAATGGAAGGAACCTTTCTCAATATAGTTAAGGCCATCTACCACAAGGCAGAGGCAAATATTGTCCTCAATGGAGAAAAACTAAAAGCCTTTCCTCTAAATTCTGGCACAAGACAAGGCTGTCCTCTCTCACCACTCCTATTCAACATAGCACTGGAATTACTAGTTATAGAAATTAGGGAAGAAAAAGATCAAGGGAATCCAGATAGGAAAGGAAGAAGTCAAGCTCTCGCTGTTTGCAGATGACATGATACTCTACTTAGAAAACCCTAAAGTCTCTTCCAAAAAGCTTCTAGAAACAATAGACTCATATAGCAAGGTGGACGGCTACAAAATTTAACAATTAAAAATCAATGGTCTTTCTGTACACCAATAGTAATAAGGAAAAAATGGACATTAAGAAAACAACGCCATTCACAATAGTGCCACACAAACTCAAATATCTTGGAATCAACTGACTAAAAATGTGAAGGACCTATACAAAGAATACTATAAAATTCTGCTCCAAGAAATAAAAAATGAAATGAAATAAAATGAAATGAAATGAAAGCACATACCTTGCTCATGGGTTGGCAGGATTAACATCATTAAAATGGCAATAATACCCAAAGCATTGTACAGATTTAATGAAATCCCTCTAAAGATACCCATGACATTCTTCAACTAAGTGAATCAGGCACTTTTGAAATTTATTTGGAAAAACAAACACCCTAGAATAGCTAAAACTTTCCCCAAATTTAAACTGTACTACAAAGCAATAGTTATAAAAACAGCATGGTACTGGAATAAAGACAGGCCCTCAGATCAGTGGAATAGGCTTGAATACTCAGAGAATGTTCCCCAGACATACAATCACCTAATTTTTGATAAAAAAGCAAGAAATCCTAAACGGAGCAAAGAAAGCCTCTTCAACAAGTGGTGTTGGCACAACTGGCTAGCCACTTGCAAAAAATTGAACTTAGACTCCCAGATAACATCATGTACAAAGGTTAAATCCAAATGGATAAAAGTCCTCGATATCAAACTCAAAGCCATATGATACATAGAACAACATGTAGGTAAAACAGTCCGGGACATTGAGACTAAAGGTATCTTTAAAGAGGAAGCTGTACTCTCCAAGCAAGTGAAAGCAGAGATTAACAGATGGGAATATATTAAACTGAGAAGCTTCTGCACCTCAAAAGAAATAGCGCCCAGGATACAAGAGCCCCCCACTGAGTGGGAGAAACTATTCACCCAATACCCATCAGACAAGGGGCTAATCTCCAAATTATACAAGGCACTGATAGAAATTTACAAGGAAAAAAAACATCCAGTACTATCAAAAATTGGGGAGAAGTAATGGACAGACACTTTGACAAAGAAGAAATACAAATGGCCAAAAGGCACGTGAAAAAATGCTCCACATCACTAATCATCAGGGAGATGTAAATCAAAACAACTATGAGGTACCAATTCACACCACAGAGATTGGCACACATCAAAAAGAATGAGAACAAGCAGTGTTGGTGGGGATGTGGAGAGAAAAGAACTCTTATCCACTGCTGGTGGGAATGCCGTCTAGTTCAACCTTTATGGAAAGCAATATGGAGATTCCTCCAAAAACTGGAAATCAAGCTCCCATATGACCCAGCTATACCACTCCTAGGAATATACCCTAGGAACACAAAAATACAATACAAAAATCCCTTTCTTACACCTACATTCATTGGAGCACTATTTACCATAGCAAGACTCTGGAAACAGCCAAGTTACCCTTCAACAGATGAATGGCTAAGGAAACTGTGGTACATATACACAATGGAATATTATGCAGCTTTCAGGTGAGATGAATTTATGAAATTTTCCTATACATGGATGTACATGAAATCTATTATGCTGAGTGAAATAAGTCAGAGAGAGAGAGAGAGAAAGTCTCAGAATGGTCTCACTCATCTATGGGTTTTAAGAAAAATGAAAGACAGTCTTGCAATAACAACTTTCAGACACGAAAGGAAAAGAGGTGGAAGTAAGAGCTCAATTCCTGAAGCTTACCACAAACAAGGATGAGTTTAGTTAGAGAAATAACTACATTTTGAACTATCCTAATAATGAGAATGTACGAGGGAAATAGAAAATCTGTCTCGATTACAGGCAGGGGTTGGGTGGGGAGGAGGGAGATTTGAGACATTGGTGATGGGAATGTTGCACTGGTGATTGGTGGTGTTCTTTACATGACTGATACCCAAACACAATCATGTATGTAATAAAGTTGTTTAAATAAAAAAAAACTGTTAGAAAGTTTAAGACCTAAAAAAAAAAATCCAATGAGCAGTACAGCAATAAAGACAAGCACCATATAATAACCATGGTCCTGAAATAAAAAGCAAAACAGAGCGCAGAAAAAATTAAAAACAACAATGATAACAAAAGCAAAGACCATATAAAAAGTAAATAAAAAATAAATTACAAAAACAAAAAGAAAAGTATTTTGTGCTGCTTCTCCCCCCCCCTCCGCATAGGCGCAGTAAATATTGGGGAAATTAAAAAGGGACTTTCCTTGGCCTAAGAGATACAGGATTTCTCCATCCTTGAAGTATACTGTCATGTGAATAACTAAAGACTCCTTGCATGTTCATTTAGCCTTCCATAGATCCTTTTGTGGTGTATGGAAGACATCTGCTCTGTCATGGGTGATAAAATCAGACCTCTGTATCTAGAGATCTTGGTATCTGCACAGGTCAAAGAATGGAGTTTATGAAGAAGTCTTCTAGAAGTTCTGTTCCTTCACTGTAGTTTTAATCAGTCTTCTGTAGTTGGTGGTCCAACTAGGTCCTATCTACTAGGGATAAGAACCCACACATTTTATAAAACAGGGACGCCTTTCAACCTGAGCTTGTGTCATGTGTACTCAACTTAGACTACATATGATTGGACAATGACAATCCAACCCAGAACCCCAGATGCCAGATGTGGAACCAACACAAGCCGCAGCAACAGCACCAGCAACAAAACTCCTCTCTAGGAAATTCTTAATACTTCTCTGGCACCAACTTGCACCACTTCCTGACATGAGGAAATAGCAAAAACTTGATCTAAGAGAGGGTTGCCCTATGTCGTCACCTAACAGTATGATGAAATCAGAAGACATGTCATCCTTTGCTCTATGCGAAAACCAAAATTGGTAAGTACAAAGACTGATTTTGACAAACATGAGCGGGACAGAAACTATCAAAAGATCAATAAGAAAGAGCCTAGCATGGGCCTTAGCGTAGGATTCATACAAAAATCAAGATATTTAATTCGAAAGTCTGATTTTGGCAACTGCAACTGAGCAGAACTTCTGGAACCACACTGAAAGACTCTATCCTAGGTTTTGTCCAAAAACCAAGACCACTAATTACAGAAGACTGATTACAACAACAGTGATGGAACAGAATTTCTAGAACCATAAAGAAAAACTATCTTCTAGCCTACGTCCTATGACCTATGCAAAAACCAAGATCTCCAGAGGTGTGATGCTGTCATCCACAACTAAATGAAAAGTTTCCTGTCACCATAAAAAAGACCTTGGGATGTGAAAATGAGCATGTATGAAGCATGTAGTTGTTCCCATGCAGTATGCTTCAAGGGCAGAGAAACCCTGTATCTTGTAGGCCAAAGAAATTTCCTTTCTAATTTTCCCAATACTTACTGTGCCTTTGAGAAAGAAAGAAAGAAAGAAAGAAAGAAAGAAAGAAAGAAAGAAAGAAAGAAAGAAAGAAAGAAAGAGAGAGAGAGAGAGAAAGAAGAAAGAAAGAAAGAAAGAAAGAAGAAAGAAAAGAAAGAAAGAAAGAAAGAAGAAAGAAAGAAAGAAAGAAAGAAAGAAAGAGAAGAAAGAAAGAAGAAAGAAAGAAAGAAAGAAAGAAAGAAAGAAAGAAAGAAAGAAAGAAAAAGAAAGAAAGAAAGAAAGAAAAAGAAAGAAAGAAAGAAAGAAAGAAAGAAAGAAAGAAAGAAAGAAAGAAAAAGAAAGAAAGAAAGAAGAAGAAAGAAAGAAAAAGAAAGAAAGAAAGAAGAAAGAAAGAAAGAAAGAAAGAAAAAAGAAGAAGAAAGAAAGAAAGAAAAGAAAGAAAGAAGAAAGAAAGAAAAAGAAAGAAAGAAAGAGAAAAAAAGAGAAAGAAAGAAAGAAGAAAGAAAGAAAGAAAGAAAGAAAGAAAGAAAGAAAGAAAGAAGAAGAAAGAAGAGAAAGAAAGAAAGAAAGAAAGAAAGAAAGAATAGAAAGAAGAAAGAAAGAAAGGAAAGAAAGAAAGAAAGAAAGAAAGA